>NC_087213.1:72553302-72558302 GCF_015104395.2 Macrobrachium nipponense | reverse complement strand
ACTGTACAGCCTGGAGTTCAGTAAAGGACTGATCCCTTTGGTGATCCACAAACGTTCAAGCACCTATATCCCCTGCCAATGAGTCTGTAGATTTCATTATCGCAACCCTTGCAACCCACCGTTAAGAAACGGGACAATGCTTTGCTTTCAGAAAAGAATGCATATAACTACATACACACACACACACACACAGAGTTTGTGTGTATGGTAAAAAAAAGTAAAAGTTAAGAACAACATGAAGCTAATTCTCGGGCACTGAGCTCATCACACACACGCTGTTTTTTTCCTGATTTTTGGGGGGGGCCTAAAACCAACAGATATTAGAATAAACAATTGAATCGTTTTTTCCATGTGTTTTCCCGTGAAGAAAAAGGAACATATTAAAAACATTAAATAAACAGACTTACAATTTTATATTTGGAAGTACGTAAATCTTTGTCTCACTTATCACACGGGTAAAATAGTCACACTTTTCATGACCTGATTCATTCAAAATAATTTAATTGAAATATGAATCACAACCATAAAGAGTCACTTACCTTTAGTCCGTAGGATAATGCCCAGCAGCTCTTTGCGTGAGGTAGGCCTGGAAAGAGAAATAGGTACTATAGCGAGCGTAAAAATGATTAAGAAATTCCTTGATAAAAAAAAGCTAGAGAGAGAGAGAGAGAGAGAGAGAGAGAGAGAGAGAGAGATCATGTCTGCGCCTACATTATAACCAAGACCATCACAAAAGTTCCACTTCAACCAAATGAACAACGCCAAATATATACATCATTCCTGGAAAACCTTAGTTGAGAGGGAATCTAGATATGAAGGAACAATGATTATACACCAGCGACTAATTTCAGATCGAAAAATAAATTACTAACAGGTTCTTAAATTGAATTCACTACCCACGAGACACAACAGATTGCAGCTACACAAGATACGTAAGTCCACATCTGGCGTCTTTATTCACTTTCAAATTTCAAGAGAATAACAGACTTGAATATGCTGAGCAAAAAAAAAAAAAAAAAAATAAAATAAAATAAAAAAAAATAAAAAAGGAAATAAAATTGCTACTGGAGAACTAATCTGCACAAAAAAGTCAGATATTGGAGTGGAAAGTCTTCTGAAAGAAATTATATTACATTGCAATTTAATTATTAACGTTCAATTTGGCGAATTGTGACTTTCTGGGAGTATCGCAACCTTAGAGTGACCCAAATGACTGAAGCAACGGGATCATGTTGCACATTGCTTAAAATAGCATGATACAACGAGAACTAAGTATAATTACACTTTAATCTTCATGTTATCTTGGTCAAGGCAAAGGGACCCATAACCCTGCAATACAGTTTTAAATCTTCGAAACGTAAATCCCATACAAATCCGTGTAGAACATAACATTAAGAATAATGCCTTCCAGATTTTTTCCCCGAAGCCCAGAAAACAATAACGCTGACCACAAGGCAAGAGCCGCTCTACACGGGGGGAAAAAATAGATGAAACAAAGGAGGATCTGTTTCCGATATAATCTATAACCCGGATCCATTCGAACGCTTTCCCCCAACAACTTTCCTACCGCGAGGGAAAACAAATGGGCTTCACACTTTAAAATCCATTTCCTTATTGCAAATGGCCTCCTGCCTTCCCTACCGCATACAGGAGAAGAACAGAAGTCGGTCCCCGACATTTACATCAAGATATGAACGCCAGCTTTAATAGCACGGATGATGCTTACGAGAGAGAGAGAGAGAGAGAGAGAGAGAGAGAGAGAGAGAGAGAGAGAGAGAGAGAGAGAGAGAGAGAGAGAGAGACGATTTCATCAGATTATAAGGATTGCAGATCGTTATTTACTTACCCATTTCATACTAATCAGAATCTAATCCTCTTTTACTCAGATTACAAACACTGCAAATTACATTTCAATTATAGGAAACGCAAGGGATTAGAGTATGGATTACCACACGCTGAGATATACATTTTCTTTTGTTGGTGATAAGTCGATAGCCGCAGACAATCGACAAAATATATTTCTTGCAATATAATTGTGAATGACTGTTTAAAAATGGGAAGAATAATAACACATTAACAATAATATATCAAAAATATAAGATGACGAGAAGGAGGAAGAGGAGGCAGACGAGAAGATATATGATTTATTAAAAGAAAATGTATAAAATATATGAAAAAAGAAATAAGGAAACTAACAAAAAAATTTCTTAGATAACGGTACCTCCTCGTTGTAACCCAAGTTGCAAAGTAAAACCGATATCCAAGAGAATAAATGTAAATGATAAAGCAGTCACCGAAAAAAAAAGGAAAAAAAAAGCCTATATTACCCTATAAAGATTTCCCATCACTACCTCAAAACAACTATACCCTATAAAGGAAATTCACCTGCACCGAAAGTAACGACAGAGAATAAAATCGATAAGTCCTCGGATATCCATAGCTTTGGAAAATGAACTCACGTACCGCAGACTTATATAAGACAGCCATATTTTCCGATGATATTTCCTTGGCGCAGTTCTCGAGTCGATATCACAGGCATCGGTCCTGAGAGGACTTTCAGATAAAAGTCCATAGATCCAATCTGGTTTAATTTCGCTTATTAGTATTTTGTAGCTCCCAGTGGAATACTAGCAAGAGAGAGAGTGAGAGAGAGAGAGAGAGAGAGAGAGAGAGAGAGAGAGAGAGAGAGAGAGGTGGAGGAATTTCATGCTGCTAGAAAAGGGCGACACAAATTTTAATCAGAAACAAATTTTCTAGTTAATAGGCCATTTTTTAAAATAATGGCACAATCAGTAAAATGTACAGAGATCAAATTACAATTTCATTTCAACTAATTTATCCTAAAATGAATCATTATCACAAAACGAGTGTTAAAGTGTTACTTATTTCTAGATTAGATATATAAATGTATAATTCCTCTGATTTAAAAATAGAATAACCATAATTTCCCGCTGCTCCCAACAACATCTAATCGGCTGCTCTTATTTACTGTTTTTCTTTTATTCCTGAATGCAACATAACCCTAAAGAAAGTTTGTCAGGAATATGAACAATACCCTGAGAGAAAAACAATAAAAGAAAAAGCACTCCTATGTAAAGGGCAAAGATGAAACCCCCACCTGGTCAAAGAAACACGAGACTGCAACCAAGGGTAAACACAGGGGTGGACCAAGGCCTTACAAGAGGTGAAACAAACTCAGCATTTCAGATTCTGAGGCAGCAACTCTTTCCATAAAAAAAAAGTAAAAAAAAAATCACGCACGGTTGCTTTGTCATGCGGTGAATAACAAAGGGACGATGGCATTTACATATAAAAAGTGGATAATAGCGTAGAGGGTTAGACAGATAAATCGTAAGATTATATGAAGTGTTAAGAAACAAATAAAATATATCTTAGAATACTGAATGCCAACGGGTAATGCATCCTGATACATATTCACTATTTCTAAGCCCTCTGCCGCATATTTTCATATTTATTATGAATTAATACTCTAAATTTATCAATACTTATGCTGGCAGAGAATTGGTAACGAGTATAGATCAGTTTTATATAACAGTTTAATAGTCCATTACGATTTCATTCGTTTTTATAAGATAATTATATGGTATGTACATATATTCTTATACGGAGGATTCTGTATAAATAAGTTGATTATTGACTGAGAATATATACTAGATAGAGTAAATATATATATATATATATATATATATATATATATATATATATATATATATATATATATATATATATATATATATATATAGATATATATATATAATACGTTATTATATACGCATGCAGACATACATACATATAATACACACCACACACACACAACACACACACATATATATATATGATATATATATCTATATTTTATATATATATATATATATATATATATATATATATATATATATATATATATATATATATATATATATATATATATATATATATATATATATATATATATATATATATATACTTCTCAGTTCCTCAAAGTTATCAATAACTTAAAGACGCAAACTATTGATCGCCAATATTTCCAAGATCCCTAACGTTTCGCTGCTATATCTCCTCGCCTATCTACGAGATATTCCGCAAACAACAGGAGAATTTATGTTGTTGTCTTCTACAACGTGATTTCTACAGCAATTATAATCAACTTCTGGTGGAATAATATGGAGATTCAGTTTTGATCACTCAGGATTCGTCAGTCTGGCCCTATGCCGATGAGTTAAGGCTGATAAAATTTAATGGAAGGTGGACCATACAGAAAAAATATATGATTTGAATTTTAATGAAGATGCGATGCTACTATTTAATTATATGTAATATGTATTCATGACTTTCTTGTCTAAGGAAAATAAGAAAAAAAAAATATTAAAACAAAACTGGGATAGCTAGCGATTTCACAACTACTAAACTAATCCAAAGACTGGTGGCGAAGGTTTCCATCCTACCAATAGCCTTTATGTTCGACTTTTTCTTTACTCATTACGCCACACCAGGTCTCTATATTAACAATACAAAAAGCGATACTCTTTGGGGACATCTCGCTCTGCTTTAAGCACAACGTCACGACAATATGTTCGGTACTTCTTTGCGCCAGTGAAGATATATAGAAAATTATAACATCGATACATAAGAAATCATAACATCCATTTATAGTAGCTATTCACGACAGTAAATAGTAAAAGAAATGAAAAGTTATCAACAACTCTAGTTAATATGCACACACGGATTGCATAATTTCATTTTTCAGGCTACAACAATTTGAAAAGGATTTTGTTATTTACTCCCAAGTTAACCCTCTCCCTACCCGTTCATCCAATCTTACCCCTGTTATCGCTACCATTCTATCCATTAACCAATTTTCCCACTTACATAAATCTACTCCCCTCTCCTAAGTATATTAATGTTTGAACTCCACATACATGATTATTCGGTAATTTCTGCTAAGGATTCTAGACTTTCTTCCGGGTCCCATTTTAGTA
>NC_087213.1:72518302-72548302 GCF_015104395.2 Macrobrachium nipponense | reverse complement strand
TGTCTTGGATACTACGCATCGCAAGACTAAAAATGCTCAAGCTACAGATAGAATACATAAAAAATCCTCGTTTATTATCCAATAAAGAAAGTGTACCGCGGGTAAACAGGATATATTTTGCTAGAATTGCATGCTTTTCATTTTTATCTCCCTTGAACTCTGTAACCGCGAGAAGTCGAACAGCAGTAAGCGTTTTAACGATAAAAATAATTCTGTATTTGGCATCTGTGTTCATTAACGAATAATTAACACCCAAACTTTTGACTAAGGTCTAAACACTGATTAACAGCGAAATCTTAAAACAAGCTCGCAAAAGAAATCATAAATACGGGTGGCCATGAAAATCGACAAAATTTCAGTTGGAAATGATGCTACTGTACAAGAAATCGTTAAATAGAAAAGCACGAGCTACAATTCAAATATCTTCAAAGATTCTTAATAAGTTCTATATATATATATATATATATATATATATATATATATATATATAATATATATATATATATATATATATCATACTTGCTTACAAGAACTAAATAAAAAAAATGGCTACCTGTTTAATCAATATCCAACCTTGATTTGCTTCAGATTTAAATTAAGGTCGTGAATTCCCTGCTCTTCAAGAGATATTATTGTTTTCTTGATTATCAAGAAGAATTTTCTTTATAAGAAATGTCAACCAAAAGGATTCAACAGACATAAAAATATAAATGACAACGAATCAATGAATTAAAAAGAAAGGCCCATCAATAACTAAATGTAGTAAATAAACGGTACTATCAGCAATGATAAATAGGAATCAAAAGCAACTAATAAGCTGTCTATAACATACAAAGTATAACATACAAAGTATCAACAACAGCCAAAAATAGTAAATAATATATGTTCAATAAGTATTAATATAGCTATTTACAGAAAATAGGAAACTAAAGACAATAGTTCCTGTAAATAAAAATATAAAAGTAACAGGAGTGAAATAGACCAGCAAACAATCAATAAAGAATTATTAGGAATGAAAGCCTACAATCAATAAATAAGGAATCAAATTAAACAAAATGGTCTCCTAATCATAAAAATGAGCTGCAAACAGAAGGGAATCAACAGGAGCAAAAATTGTAAACACTTTTTTACACGGTAAGTAAAGAATAAACAGGACGAAAAATGGTTGTAAACAGAAACTTCCACCGAGGCAACTTCGAGTCCGGAACGCCGAAATCAGTGAGCCGCAGGATATTCCAGGCCGCTTATTTTCAATTGCCAGGAACTGTTCCCAAAAGAAACAGATGTCCAGAAGCGATCTATAACTTCCTGCGCCAAAAAGCCGCGTGGACAGTTTCTTCTAGAAAGGAAGTGTTCTCCTTAGAAGTTAATTTTAATGGAAGTGAGTCAAGTTTCCGAAATCACCTAATGATCATTTTCTTCCACACTTTTGGCATAAACTCGGGATATTCACAGGTAAGGTTTACGTATATAATAGTTGCTTCTATCAAGTAAATACACTATGCACTACTGAACGAATGAGGCCAACGCGGAATCAGAGGAATTTATTTCTGGTGATAGAAATTCATTTCTCGATATAATGTGGTTCGGATCCCACAATAAGCTGTAGGTCCCGTTGCTTAGGTAACCAATTGGTTCCTAGGTACGTAAAAATATCTAATCTTTCGGGCCAAACCTAGGAGAGCTGTTAATCAGCTCAGTGGTCTGGTAAAACTAAGATATGCTTAACTTTAACTGAACGAATGAAAAAAAAAAAAAATTAAAAGCGTACTTGTGTATAATATGTCCAAATTATCATAATGAAACAGTCGTAAAAAGTCATGACAGAATACAAGACTAGGCCGAAAATGGTTCACATTCCGCTGATAACAATATGTAGGACACACAAAGCATATAAAAGAAATGGAGAAGTAGAGGTTATGAAATACTGATGGGCGGAGTTACTAAGGAATAAACATGCCCAAGCTCTTTATGAAGGTTATAGAACCGATTACTGATGACGCTGTTGATGCTAAGAGTACTATAAATGAATTAGAGTACTATCAATGAACATAGAGCTGTGAGGGTCGTAAGACCGTCGAGGTTGGACCAAGCACGTGAAGGAAGCCCTGGCAGAGACACTCGAGTTCTAAGAGCCATATGCTGAATGATATGAAATATATTCATTTGGGAATGGAGTGTTGGCAAAATTCACAAAAGACTATCTTGTGGATTCAATATCATCTCTATAGTTTTTTATGGATTTCGAAAGGAGTGAGAAAGTTCCTGGATACTAAGTTTGGGACAATAGAGATGGATGCTCACATTCAGTCTACATGAGCGAATTATAGAAGCTCATTGAGACAAATGTTTAGTGTAGGAAGAAAAACTAAAGGACTTCAGGACAAAAAAGAACTCAATGCTGAGGAGAATTGGGAATTCAAATTGCAAGCTAAACAAAATGAAGTAATAATATGCAGGACAATAAAATGTGAAAGGTCACAGCTAGAAGCAGACATGATTAACTATAAAAAAAAAACTCAATTTAAAAATATCAAGAGAAAAAACGACAAAAGAAATATACGATGAAGCTGATGCAAGGAAGAAAGTGAAAGGTTTGTGGATGAAACGATGAGAAGCTAATGGAGTGACGTGTGAAAAGAAGACAAAAATAATGTTCAGAAAAAGTGTGCGAACAGTCATTAAGACCAGTCTTGACTTAGCTTTGACGAAGTGTAAACCCAATGATGCTGAGACAGGCCTTATGCATCTCTTAAGAAGAAGCGCCAAGAAATAAATTGAAAGGGATAAAAAAAGTTGCTGTGACAAGTGTACTTGATCTTGCAAAATTCTCAAGGACTTTTACTTTCAAGAAGAACTAATGAGAGGAATAAGATATGCCTGAAAATGTATTTTAGAGCGAGAGATAAAGAAAGGTGGGGAGAGCCATTTTTAATCCGTAAGTCGATAGCATAAACGCAGTTTCCGAAAACATGAATGTTATTTTGGAGGCAATGCTTGTCCTAGTTTTTTAAAACATTTGCATATCTCCATTAAAGGAGCACGCCAAGTATTCTGTCTCGGACTCTTTGAACATAGCCTATCGAGTCTTTCTTTTTTAATTTCCTTTCCAAGTAGGTGAAAATAGGAACTTGTCAGTATTATAAGGTTCTAATTTTTCTAAAGTAAAGCCACTTGATGGGTTTCTAGGCGTGCAATAAAAAGAAATGTCACAATTAAAAGAGGAATAAAAAATACAATGAAAATAGTATATTTTCTATTCGAAGAAAAATACACGATGAAAAATAATGAAAGGTGAGAGGATAAAACACGTATTACCAAATTCAAGAGGCATTTAAAGGAAAACATAAAATACACAAACTCCATCTGGATTCGAATTTTTAGAGAAAAACAAATCAAAATATTCGTCCCAATTTCTTACTTCGCACACCAAAGGAAAAAGGTAACTCTTTAGTCTTTCCAGCCACGAGCTGTATTTTCAATTCTTTTTCTATATTCCATCCAATCTTTTTATAACTACCTGGGGTAAACGCCAATAGAGCAGAAATCCCACGAGGGTATAGCTATTGGAGTTTCATCCTCCGTCCGTTTCGGAATAGCAAACATAAAACAATAATCCATCGAGTTTCTCTTACTTTTCTTCAAAAATCAACAACCACAACAGTTACTGAGGATAACCTCACAATGGTGAAAATTATAATAGAATATATAAAGCTCGTTAATCCACAGTCACGTCATCCACTTAGCAATCTAGATGAGCTAATATAATGTATATGTATTCGGTTCTTACGTAAGTTTCCTGGAAGGACAAACAAACCAATTTCGTTATGATAGCACAGTAAGAGGCAATAATAACAGTCCTACTTAAGACTTTCCATAGGCTTTAAATATTGTGACTGAAAGGTCTTCCAGAATACTTAAAATTTGCTGTAATATGATCTCCATGTTATCATACAATGTAAAGTGCATATTCGCACTGGTGACAGGATACTGGGATGTTCAAAGATGAATGATAAGAGAGTATGCATGATCAACAATCCCCACGATAGGAAACTGAATTTAGTTTTAGTGGTAGCAAGTTTACCGAACACGTTAAAATAGTGTATGAATGTACGAACTGAACAGGATTCTGATTTCTGTGGTAATCCATCTTCCAGTGAAACATTTTGTTCTTGGGTAAGAAAAATCCCAAGCTATCAAACAGAAACTGTAGTGATGGAATTCTGAGTTTCCATAGTACAAAGCAAATACACTTGAGGTGACCACAGCGTTATACCTTAAAAACAAAGCCGACACAGAAGAGACAAATACATTCTGTGTGGTCGAAGTTTCGGTGGCAGACCTCTCTCTTGAGACAAAGTATCGCTACAAAATTGAAGCTCTGTATCTCAGTCTTCAGTTACAATGATGAAATCGAGATGGCTAAATACGTATATTCTTGAATTTGACAAATGGTGCGCACAATGGATTGCTCGCATTCAGTAGACTTTGGAGACTGTGTGTGCCATTTCACTACATCTTTATGCATACTGTGTATCTATAGCAATGACGGATATGAATGTTAACTAAGTTTGCTTCTTGCTTTAGACAGACTTAGTTCAGTATTCAGGGAGAGATACCCCTAAAATAGAATATAAAGTAACGTTCACACCCCAATACAAATGGCATCTAACATGTAAATTTCGATCACGTAAATGATGTGACCATAAACCACTGAGAGTCCAGCACTGGCATCATATTTATAACGTTTAACAAATCTTTAATATACAAATTCAGTAGGATTGAAGTTCCAGTTACAGGCGACTCTTGACAATGTGATTTTCGCAAGTATTAGCCCATGTTTAAATCTGAAATAAAAATAAAACCCTTTTTTATCGTATCCACTGACATCAATAAGTGTATATTTACAATAAGTATATACTGGGTATTGTAAATGATATCCTTCAACAGGACATCACAAGAACAGTGAGATAAAGAAAATCCCTATGGAAACACCAGCTGTCTGTATTCACAAGGAACCTTATATATTTTGGTGGGCCATTAATATGAAATTTGAATACTGAATCTAGTGAGCGCCCTGGCCTGGCTTGGTTTTTATTTTTCAAGGTTAGGAGCAATTAAAAAAGGAAATAAAACTCATCAATGCCAAATACAATTTTTCCCCTCAGGTCATAGCCATCCAGTTGCTCTTGAGATATAACACTGCTTAGACACACGAAGACAACAATTTTTCCCCTCAGGTCATAGCCATCCAGTTGCTCTTGAGATATAACACTGCTTAGACACACGAACACACATGATTGAAACTATAGCCTCGTCCCAATTATGTGGACAGAGACATGAATTAGTCTGTGTAAGCACATTGGTGCTGGTTTCTACTACACCAGAATGCACCAGAGTTCATTGAGTGAATTATAATACGACGATTCTTGGAACTTATTTAAAAAAAAATAACAAACAAAAACGACCCTTATTTTAACTTGCAATAGATGAATTTAACTTTTTAAAAATTATTATGCATTCTAAATATCTTCGTTACAAGTGGTTAACCATTTGCAAGTTCAACCAACATTACCCCAGATCTCCAGATGAACCACAATAATCTCAATTATCGATGGGCATTCAGAAGGAGGAGGAACGGAATTATTGTTGCTACTAAAGCTACGAATAAAACTAGTGAAGAAAATAATGGATGCAAAACCCGAAATATGATAATGATAATCAGCAATAACATCAACAATAAAATGACAGAAGACGATACCGACAATGAAATATTTGACGCCATAATGTAATTAAAATTTCCCTCCCCGCCAAAAAAAAAATATAGCTGTAAACATTGCTAATATCCTGATTACAATGGCATAACTTATTGACACTATTAACACAACATACTTACCACATACCCAACAATAATTACCGTATGGCAAACGGATGGACTGATAAACAACGCAGGCGTCAAGATTATTTATCATCCACGGACCCAAAGCAAGAGGAGTCCCCACCACTGCTGCAGTTCATAACATTTTATTGCAACTTCATTTTTTCATAGCCATAAAATCTCAATATTTATACCTGCTGGTTAAGCCTCTTTGATTCATGTGCAAGGCCTTGCCATTTGTTTCAGAATAAAGCCTTTGTGGCCAAAAAAAGTTCATGCCTTAATCCACAAACACGCGAAATCTCTCTCTCTACACACACACACACGCACATACACACACACACACACCGAGAGAGAGAGAGAGAGAGAGAGAGAGAGAGAGAGAGAGAGTGAGAGAGAGAGAGAGAGAGAGAGGAGAAAATAGAGAATTTCCAATAAAATAAACAAATTTTCTCACCAAATATCAATGGAAAAGATATTTTTACTTCCAGTTCAACGCAGATTCTCTCTCTCTCTCTCTCTCTCTCCTAAAGGAAGATTGAGTGTTATTCAGATAATATATACCTTTCAAATACGACTCGATAAAACAAGGCCATGAATCAAGTCATTTGACAATGATTTCTAAGCCAAGCGCCATGACAGCATACAAAACAAATTCAAAGTCTCAGCAAAAATATTAATAAAGAATAAAGTAAATAAATAAATAAAAGGTGATTTGATCGTATATTTTCCCCATAGAAAGCCAGCAAATCGATGCACTGCGTAGTGCTATTTGTCAGCGAATTTCGCTTGTTGGTAAAAAAGAAAAAATAACTGGCAAAAAAAAAAAAAAAACCGAAAGAGCAAATAGGATTGATGACAGCGAATAACTGAATATATATATATATATATATATATATATATATATAATATATATATATATATATATTATATATATATATATATATACATACATACATACCGTGCTCTCCGAAAGTCGATAAGTCAAACCTCTAGTCTAGTCTATGACATCTTATCTTGGAAAGGAATAAATCAAAGGGAATAATGCAGTCTTAATAAGGGAAAAATAAACTGGAAATCCTACAGACGACCTCGTACATTTATAGAATATTACCATTTGTGATTTGACATGGGAATCGCCATTTAATGCGGATAGACCAAACTGCTAAAAAAAATGTTTTATCTTGGCTTACGTGAATACATTTATGTACCCCGAATACAAATAACGGCTTGCAAACAATTGCACAAACAAACATATATGTATTTGGTTGAGTGCATACGCATATGCTAATAATGTACATTTCTCTAGTGTATATGTGAATCACTCTTTATTTCAATGTATGTGCATACGAAACATAATCATTACCATAATTCTCAACAATAAGCCTCTTTCCAAAACAGGATTCGTCCAGAAAAAATACGGCAACTTCACAACAACATTCTTTCTTTTCTTGAGGATGTTCCTGGAAGCATATTCCCGAACTGTAACCGAGTACCGGTACCTTGCCCGAAAACAGCGGGACGCCATATCTTAAAAACTAACCATAGAATCTTCTTAAAAATAATCTCCCTAAGTTTTCCATGCCCAAATCACCTTCCGTCTATTTATAGAACTAACCTAAACTACCGCAACTCAACCTAACCTAAGCTAGGGGCATGGCAGAAAACCGAGGGTGGTGCAATACTAGTATACGTCTCGGAATTGGCTTCCAGTACCAAAAACTTCAGATTCGTCAACCATTTTATATACCTATGCTGAAGTCTCACCATCAAACATCAACCATAATCCTACATTGATCATTTAACCTCTATCCTTCACATACTCTCGGTTGCTGGATTCTAAAGTCCTGTTCCAACACATTTTTCAGTTCATCTACCCATGACTTTTTAAGTCTTCCTAGTCGCCTTCCTTGGAACTCTGACAAATTACGGGTTTTTCCTGTGATCTTATAGTCCTTTATTCTCTCAAAACTGAAGTAACAACCAAACACAATATGAAACACCTATTCCTTTACACGAATCTGTTTATCATTTTTTTTTAATTTTTATATTTATAACATTTCATTCCTTCTTTCTTCACAACAATTCATCTCAAAAGCTGCAATCTATTTTCTTTCATTCGCATTCAATGTCCCTCTATAAAGAATTGACTCAGTTATCCTTTCATAAATTCCAGCTATGTAGTGGATGAGCCCCTTTACTCGAGGTCAGAAATAATCAGATATGTCAGTTGGATCAAAGAACAAATGAGCCACTATCAGAAAATTACGGTTTCACAAAATTTCAGTAGCTTGGGATACAGATGCACCATGCGAAAACGCAAAAGGAGAGCTTAGTAAGGGGTTGTGGATCCCATGGTGAATGGAAATGCTAAAGATGGACAATATATAAACTACACATTCTAGTCCTGTAGGAATCTGCGAAATAAAACCTAATAAAATTTATTTCCCTCTTGGATATGTTAGTGGCATGGGCTTTACGTCTAAATACTATATCTATACACACACACACACACACACACACACACACACACACACACACACATATATATATATATATATATATATATATATATACGTATATATATATATATATATATATATATATATAAATTCTCCTGTGAAAACAGGATGTCTCAAGTATCAAAGTACCATTAAAACACTCTGGTCTAAAACTAAGGACTATATTTCGGCTTACTAACTTCCACCCTTATCAAGTAGTGAATTACAGATGGTAGAATCTGCACTGATAAAACATAAAGATAATAGGATCAACCTTTCCAATGGAGCCTGGGACTCTGACCATATAGACAATATCTTTCTTAATGCAATGATGAAGCGGATTAAGGCAATTAACAGAACCAACATCGGCTTAGCAGAGAACCCAGGCATTACGCTCATGTAATTCCTGTCATTCACTACGTGATAGGGTGGAAGTTAGTAGACCGAAATGTAGTCCGTAGCTTTAAACCAGTGTTTTAATGGGCCTTTTATACATATATATATATATATATTATATATATATATATATATATATATATATATATATATAACACTCATGAAAACATATTCCAACATATACATGAAGAGATTGGGAGAGACAGATGGGAAGGACGACAAACAAAAAACGCATTACAAATGCTACACTCAATTTGTCAAAGCTAGAAAACAAACATTATTACATTAGAGCTCCAAAATGCAGAGTTCCACTTTTGATAAAACCGAGTACTCTATGTAAGCGCTTGCAGCTGGGAACAGCTCATACAGCACGTATTTGTGAGCGCCCAAAACTATATAAAATTGTTTCAGGTTCCGAAATTGAATTCGAAATGGGAAACACGGACAGAGGGTCGACGTGACTGAGGTCGTTCTTCCTTAAAAGGAGGGAAGGGGAGTATTAAGGAGGACAGGAAAGCCAGAGGGCGTGAGGACAGTAAAGATGACGGTAGCGAGGTTAAAGTTAATGAATGTCTGGAGGAGAGTCCAAAGGGAACGACGATGCTCTTGAAAACTAGAATGACAATAAAGTGAAACCAAACTCATTCCTCACCCGGAGGCGTCGCTGTTGTCTGGCCAGTTAATCGATTCGCTCGATCAATTAATCATGACCAGGGCGACTAGCATCAACTTTAATTAAAGACCTGGAATAGTACTGCCCTCCTCTCTCACAAACCAAAAAAAAAAAAAAGAAAAAAACAGGAAACGCATATAGCCTGAACGCACGCGCGGAATATTTAAAACTCTCTCTTTTTCCGTCCTCCCTCTCCCTGGGTAGCCAAACCGAATGGAGCAATTCCATGAGAATAAATTGTAAAAAGAAAAAAAAAAGCAATATATATCGCCCTGGCAACACAAATAAAAAAATAACTTTGAGACACAGGCAAGACTGGATGAATAATTCCGGGAGTCCTGTGCCAACGACGAGAGGAAAGAACAAAGAAAAACAACAGAAGAGGTTGACGCACGCTAGCAGAGAGAGAGAGAGAGAGAGAGAGAGAGAGAGAGAGAGAGAGAGAGAGAATTCTCTCTCTCTCTATATATATATCTATATATATCTATATCTATCTATCTATCTATCTATCTATCATCTATCTACTATCTATCTATCTATCTATCTATATCTTTATCTATATATAAATATACTATATATATATATATATATACATATATATATATATATATATACACACATCCTGAAAATACTGAAAGTTAACTGATGCTGTTTGTCTCTCTCACGTGCTCAGTGTGTCCTTTAGGAAGACACATCGTTTAAAACGCTAAATGATATTTGACGTAGGTTACGTAATTGAAGAATATTGAAGAATATTTTGACGAAGAGGGAAGAGTGAAATTAGATATCGGAAAGAGAAGACACCAACAAGTATTTCAACCTACCTTCCTTTTATAAGAACTTTTCCAATCAGTGTTTTTGAAAGGTTTAAGAGGGAGCAGCCCTTGATTCTTTGATCGCGTTATTATTGATATCAGAGCACTCGAGTTAAAAATATTACCCACGTCATTAATTTTTTTTCCAGAAGATGACAGTTTTCGATAATGTATACGTAACTCAGAAAAGGGAAAACATTTGATAAACAGATGAAAAGATTATCCATAAAATTATTTATTGTTCTTGCCATCCTGAACTAAAATATCATTTAAATGAGAAATTGTAACAACACACGATACTAACTGCATTACTATACCTTGAGCAAAAGACTTGTAAAACTAAGTTTCTGAGAGCACTGTTACAGCAATACTTGCCCCCTACGGATCCCTCCCAACCAACTTGTCTCTGAGATGATTCCGTGTGATGGAAAGTTGCAGGAGACTCCATAAAGCAGCTTCTTGCACATGTAAATAACTACGACAATATTCTACTGAAAAGATACGTTTGTGGAACACGAATGTTCCCGATGGCTGCTATTTTTGGTGAGCAGGTTATGGTCAAGGTCACTGCCAGGTTTCCCTGGTGCAGTAATCGTAATGAATATGAAGTATGTCCCTTAAAATTCAAGTTATGGCTAAAGTTAAAGTTATTTACAGACAGACAAACAGACAGACTGTTGGGGACTGAGTTCTCCCATCATGCACATCTCTGGAATCTGAAATCCCTATTAAACGTGGAGGGGGGGGGGGGGGGGGTTGGGAGGGGGGGGGGGGGGGGGGGGGCGTGGAGGGGGTTTTGTTGACAAAATAATTGTGACATGTACACAGGCGAACTTACATACAGAGAGTTTCCATCATGCATGATTATCCATGTTGGCCTACTTTGTACAAAGTTTCGTTGAAATCCCTTCAACTCTGATATGTGGGTTGCAATAACAAGGTAAGTGGGATATAAACTTTTAGAAAGACAGGCGGACAATCTTCTTCAATCTTCTTATTTAATGTCAGACTGAAATGCTTTTAACCGCCCAGAAGTTACAACATTATGGTACGTGCATCTGACAATCTCCTTTTATGGATGAGGAAGTACTTTTGCACAAAGTAAAATGAAGTCCCTCATTCCGTGTGGAATTAGTTGCGACAGCAAAAGACAAGCCAACTGAGGGAAAGACTTCAAAACTGAAGTGTGCATATAACTAAAGCTAAAAGTAAAGCTATAAACACAGGTCTCCAATCACCATGCATGATGGTCTAATTTTATACCATGCTTGACCGAAATCCCTATAGTAGAGGAATAAGTAGACATGATAAAAACTTTAGACAAGATGATGAGTGCACCAAGTGTTTGTCATGGGATTTTATTAGTGAAATTTGTCCATGGAGTGTTGATTACACAAAAAAAAAAAAAAAAAAAAAAAAACTGGCAGATTCAGTAGAGTGCAATTATGGAGTGTTTTGATTATATATAGTTCAGAGGGTAAGTTGCTGAAATCTATAAAACTCTTTACGATGGAACTGAAGCGTGAATTAAAATTTGTTGGCAGAAGAGTGACTGGGTTGGTTGGAGTGCTGTGAGAAGTCGGGTAAAATGAAGTAGATTTTGGCGCAAAATTGTAGGATAATAAAATTGTTCGATAATGAAATGTGAAATGGCTGATAATGGCAGACGATGAAATAATAATTTACGGCAGAGAGCAGCCACAAAAAGAATTTGAGCGCTTGAAAGAGGAAACATTTGGGAGTAAATATAAAAAAGTAAATATAAGCACGCGAACGTTTATGTCAGAGAATGTCTGGTAGATGGTGGAACAATGAGGTATAAGAAAATACTGATTATAGATGAAGGTAATTTAAGAAAATACAGATAATGGATGAAGGTAATTTCAGAAAATACAGATAATGGATGATGGTAATATAACAGGCAAAGCGAGTCAGATAATAAGTGTCTCAAGAAAGATAGCAGAGCGTGCATGGGACAAGAATAAGATTTAGAATTTCAAGAGAAAGATAAGAACGACAGTAAAAAAAGAGAGAGTAGCTGGTCTTTCATGGTTTTCAGCAAGTCTGTTCCCCGGTTATGGCACATTTGGTACCCCATGCAAATTCACTGCTTCAGTCACCAGATGGTCTAGTATGAGAACGCAACTGACTGACTCTCTCTCTAATCTCTACTCTCTCTCTCTCATTCTCCTTTCCTCTCTCTCTTCATATATATATATATATATATATATATATATATATATATTAGATATAGACATATATAAACGTATTATAATAGATATTAGATATATATATATATAATATAGTATACTTTAATATACATAGACACATACGTACACACACACACACACACACACACACACACACACACATATATATATATATATATATATATATATATATTATATATATATATATATATATATTATATGGATATAATTTCCGTAATTTCCGCATCAAATATCTCTTTCACCTCGAAACTAAATACTCGTTTATATCTGTTGCGAAAGGATGTTCTCTATGACCATTTGAATACAGTTATGAAATGTAATCTTCTTCATGTTTCCATGTCCCTTTAAACCAGTCACAATATAGTGTGGAAATATTTGCATGCTTGGTTCATGCACCAGAACCCATTTCTAAAAAGCTATTTAATCTTGCATTTGGTGAGTGTATGTAGCCTGATATTTTATATATTGTATATATATATATATATATATATATATATATATATATATATATATATATTGTGACGAAGTGCCAAGTATCTGGTTACTACACTTACCATTCATTAATTGTTACCTCACAACAGCCGGACACCTGAACCCTCATCACAGGTACTAAACGACTGAATACTCTAAAGGCAACAGTGATCCCTTAAACAACTTACCAGTATTGCAGAAAATCAGACTAAGTTCATCAAAACATGTGTGAGGTAATCTTGTAAGTAATCAAATTAATCAAAGGGCATCACTCCATCAACAACTTTAAAAGTCTAAGTATTTCCCTGATTTCAGAAGTCTAAGAACTTCCCTGGTTCTAGGTCACTTCAAGTTAATTGAAGGAAAACAGATCAATTACCACTCTATGTTTCTACCTAACATCAATATAATCATAATTAAATATTGGTGTAAAATAAAGAAAACACTTATAAAAATTTTAAATTCAAAAATTTATTATAAAACTCAAAATTATAAGTGAAATTCACGATATCAGGGGAAATTAGTGTTACTTGAAAACAAAGCAAAGTTTCATAAATTCTTGAATCAATTAAGTAAAATTAAATAAAAATTAATTTATCACAAAATTCAAGAAAATTAATTCAATCAAAATTCAAAAGTGTTAGGCAATAATTGAAATTCGGAAATTAATTCACAAGTGCTAAACAATAACAAAACTTGAAAAGAATTCTAAGTAAATGCAAATTAATTCACAAGTGTTAAATTCAATTAAATGGGCATCGACTAATTAATGAAAATAACCAAGTCAATTAAATTGTGAATGCAAATGAAAACACAGAAAAACGTGGAAAATACCAAAATTGCAAAAAGTACTAATCACACAGAATATAAAATAAAAAGACACACTTCAATAAGAAAATGGATAAATGCACCAAAAATAACGCCTCAATAAGAAAATAGATAAATACACTTCAAATGAAACAAACACAAAACAAAAAAATTTGCAATGTGTAAAAATGTAAATCTTTTCACTCAAACCATTGTAACTATCAGCTATTAGTTCTCTAAATCATCGTAACCAATAGTTATTAGTTTTTACCAAACCATCATAACCATTAGATATTAGTTTTTACCTAACCACTGTTCCTATTAGTTATTAGTTGCAACTAATAAAAATATAACTCACTTTACTTTCTTGGTATACCAATTTTCTTTCTTTGCTGCAGCTTGTTTCACACTCACAAAAACAGGCGCCATTACACACAATGTTTGTTCAGATACCCCAAAAAGCACTAAATAACACTAAAGAAACTCTAAGAAATATCAAATCTGAAATCTACAAGTTACGAGTGACCATTTTATGTTACGTTAATATCAATTATGGCGAGGCAGAGAGAAAGAGAGAGAGAGAGAGAGAGAGAGAGAGAGAGAGAGAGAGAGAGAGAGAGAGAGAGAGAGATCGGATTGCTTTGAGGTTTTAAGCCCGAATGAACTCTTTCAATTCGCACAAGAGCTGGGCAGTGGAGATGACACAATACGTTTTAGGCAATAATTCTTTCTAGAAGCTTCGAACTGACGCAACTTTACATACGAACTGTGAAACCTGCACGTGGTTTTGACAAAGACGAACGCGTATGAAACCATTCTGCTCAACAAAGACACGTACTCAACGAAACAGACTCGAGCAAAAGTCACTAACAAACGTGATGACAGAATTCCCAAAACACAACGTAGACTTGAGGTCTCTTATCAAACGTGTTGACAGATTAGGAAAGCAAACGGAGATCTCGGAGTTCTTCTAATCTCAAGGCGCTGACATAATAGGGAAACAATCCTAGTTTCGAATGAACAAAGCAAATCTCTCTCTTTTTCCTTACTACGTTATATATTCTTTTTATATTATGTTATGCGAAATCTGAACACACATTTAAAACATCCTTATTCTAAGCTAGCTAGGAATCTGAAAAAATTTTGCCAAGCTCTACATAACATTTTGTACAGTCTAAGAGGGGATATATACGTTTTGAAAGTAGCAATATATAATAATATATATATCACAAAATTAAATAACGTTTTACATGTGAAATGTCCACACTATATTCTGACTGGTATTAAGGCACAAGGAAACGTAAAGGAGATTATACTGTATAACTGTATTCTAATTGTCTTAGAGAACGTCCTTTTGCAACGGATAAAACCGATTAATTAGACTCGTGGTGAATGCAATCTAAATTTGATACGGAAATGTATCATAAAAAATCAGGATTGAATTACTTGTCAAAAATACGAGTACCTCAAATCCAAGGCAAACAATGAAGGAAACCTTGTACTATCACTCACACAGCTCAAGTCATGATGGTATAAGTTTGCTTAACTTATAAAGAACCATTCAAAACGTAAAAATACTCGAGACGATCATAGACTGAAAAAAATTGCAAACAAATGCGTCATTAATCTTTCCCAGGTCTTCCGCTTCAAGGTATATTTTGTAATGAAATCCGGATGAGATTCTCGACCTTCGTGAAGTTTGCATAATGATATTCTCTTAGTTGTTGCAGCTCTTTGAATTTCTCTTGAATGACTCCATTTTTTTTTTACTATAGCAAAGCTCCTTTTTCAATTGGGACTAGGTCCCTTGTTTTTGACAAAATATTTTCCTAAAATATATTTTTAAAACGCGTTTTCCAGTTCTAGTTTCTGTGAGACACTTATACTTTTCGGTCAATTGTTATTCATTTCAATTCTCCTCGGTTGCAAAATAAACGATCCTTCTTATAGATATCATTATAAGCATAAATAATTATATTTTATATCTGTATATATACATAAGTAAATAATAAAAAATAAAGAATTTACACCCCTGGATTGTACAAGGAAATTGGACTAAGATTAGTGAAACAAAATGCTTTTAGTTGAGCAAGCAAACAAGGCAGGCTGAGATGAAGGAATTTCAAATAAATCATTCAGTAACAAAAAACAAATATAATGCAGGTTACGTTACAGGAGTACGAAATGCTAAATCTATTTATATCAGAAGGAAATATTTTTTGTAGAGAGCGTTTTTTTTGTATTGGATGTAATTCCATTTTTGCCAATTTCTGCGGTTTCATCATGAAGCTTTTCTTTTAATGCTTTCTCTCTCTCTCTCTCTATCTCTCTCTCTCTCTCTCTCTCTCCTCCATCTACTCTCGTCTCATCTCTCGCTCTCTCTCTCTTCTCTCTCTCCTCTCTCTCTTTTATATAATATATAATATATATACATATATACCTAAATACATATATATAGTATATAGTATATATATATGTATATATATATATATATATATATATATATATATATATATATATAAATAAAGGTTTTTTTTACCACGAAGGAACAAAATGAAAAAACGAGTTGGCCGAGTACTTTCGGTCCTATTCGGACTTCGTGATCAAGTTATTCATATATATACATATATATATATATATATATATATATATATATATATATATATATATATGCATCTATATATGCATATATATATATATATATATATATATATATATATATATATATTGTTCAAGATTTAAGCAGAACCAAGGAAAGAAACAGTCTTTTACCCAAGTTTAAGGTATCTATACGAGTTGTCCCCTTCGACTTTGGAGGAATCCATTCTCCTTTTTCTTTTGAAAAGCTATCTCTTCTCCCATTGGTTGTTGGAATATCCCCTACAGGGACTGAAGGCGGAGCTATCCAGGAGAAAGCCTTAAAAGGCCTTGAACCCAAGAGAGGAGTCCTCAGAAGAACACGAGACCTCGGCGAGGTCAAACCATTGGCCCCTTACCAGATACCGCTGCCCCCCACCCCCTCCTCCTGGGCCTGGCTTTCCCATGCTTTGGAAAGCCCAAGTATATTTTTAAAAGTCCATAGTGTCAAGACTTCAAGGAGAAGACAACCAGCATCATCACTAAAGGTACTGTAAGGGAAATTCCATTTCAACCAGGGAATTGTTTTTATATTTGTATTTCATTTCATTTTCCAAGGCGACTTGTGCTGTGTTTCATTCCCCTTAGCCATCTGGGCTCAATTCTGTAATTACTCCCCTGTGATACTAGTAACATTCCCCTAGTGAATTTAAGCCAAATAAATAGTTTCTGCTGTGCAAATTTCCCAGTCATTTTATTTCCCCCTGAGTGGCCTTTTGATTGAGAGAAAACAGTGGGTAAAGTTCGCCCTTGTGTGGCCGCTGCCTTATGCCTATGCCCCTCTATTTGCAGACAAACACTGTGCCTGGCTGTGGTAGAACTTGGAAATCCTTCGAAGCTTGCCATTTTGCTCCGTTGCACAAAGTTTCCTAAAAGTGGGACCGGACTGCTCCCACCACGTGCTGGTGAACTGAAAAGCAGTTTCACCTGCCCTTGTGTTCCTGGACCTCTGTAATTTTATGTAAATATAGTGCTTTTAAAACCAGAGTCCAGCTTTTATGTAAATTCCTCCCTCTTCAGTAAAACTGGCCTTATGCCTCAGTTTTTCTACTGTTAGGTTTAGTTTTTCAACTTTTTTTTTTTGTGTTCAAACCCCTCGCCCTCTAGTCAAGGCCTAAACTATAAATGTAATTGTATTTTCTGGGAAGGGAGGAGGTGGAATTTTGAATAATATATATATATATATATATATATATATATATATATATATATATATATATATATATATTATATATATATTGTCCCAAACGTCAAATTTTGGCATTAGTTTTTCTCTTTTCCTTTTCTCTAATAACTTAGAAGTTTAGTAGTAATGTACGATTTTGGAAAACAGTTTGAAGTTTTGGGAAATAAGAAAGTAAAGTTGTTTTGGAAAACACTTACCTTTACCTTTTCCCAATAAAAAAAAAAAAAAAAAAAACATGCCTTTTACCCATATCATAAAGTAGTCCCCAAAGGTCCGTTCATGACATGTCCCATATGTAATTTTAGGAATAATAGGATGGACCCCCCCCCCCCCCCCCCAAGGTCATTTTAGGATTTCCCATCTGACTTCATGCGGAAGCCAAGTGGGTTTACCCTTTCGGTCCCCTTTTTGAAAAATACCTTGGGTCATTAGAAGTCAAACTTAAGGATGTTCTATACCTGTCCACACCTTCTGTACCCATACACCTGCATCCTCGAAATTTGTTTTCCCTTTGATCTAACCCTTGTAATCCTCAGGTAGTTCCCTTCCAATTTATTCTTTTATGTTCTCAAAACTGAAGTGATTTACACATTATTCCTTTTCTGTCTTCTGTGGTATTAGCCCTCGTGTGACTTCTATTCCAGATGCCTATCAACTCTGAAGCATCCCGATAGGACCCCAAACAATAGGTTAGCCATGTGTGACCACAAGAAGAAGACAATGACTCTATTGTCCCTCCTCTGGTATATAAAGGGGTATCTCTACCGTGTAGAGGTAGCAGCAGTAGTTTGAGTCTAGGAGAGAGGAATCGCGGCTGGATGTCCGTCGTATAGATGATGCTTCCCATAATCAGTAGATGTTGGTTTGTCCACATAAGTCCCTGTTACCTGCCAGTACCTGAAGATTTGACGAGAAGTCGGTACCTCAAAGCCCTTCGATGCTGCACCTTGGAAAGGTTGGGCATGCATACCATCACTGATGATCCTCTGCATCATGAACTTGTAACCAGAAGTGCACCTTCTTCTCTAACCACTGCCATTGAAGTTTTCTGCACACAGCAGGCTGGCTCTGTTTCTACGCACGTCTCGTTCATGGACTTAACGTAAAGTAAATGGAAGTTGTATGTTAGCGTCACCACATTCTCATACTGTTCTACTGTTCTCTGAGCCCTTAACTTTGCAATCTCCCACAGAGATTCTGTTGTGTGACCTCCAGTAAACTTCAAATGTAAATTATTGGGACACCAGTTAACGTAAGATTACCCATTATTACAGTGAGAGAGTTCATGAGTTACATAAGAAGAGTTCACTTTCTGAAGTGTTGTTGTTTTGCCTGGTGTTTTCCATTTCGTTTCCCTCGTCATCCCCTTCGTGCGCTACAACGATCCTTGCATTGCAGATCTGTTCATGAGTGTCCTGGTTGTGTGTTTTCAGTAGACCAACGGCGTGCTGCAGTTTTCCCTTGTACCATTTGCTTGTAAGCATCTGATCCCTTTTAATTCTGACTTAATGATTTTAACCATTTTTGTTTAGTGTACATAGCTGCAGTATTGTGGCACATTGTTTTGTGCTGGTTACCTGTACAGTACCTGAGAGTGCCACGGAGCTCTACTGTATATTTCTTCTGAGCCCTTTAGTGAATTATATGTATATTTTAGTGGACAGTCTATGTTTACCTCATACTCCTAGTAGTTGTTGGTACCTTAATTTCACTAAGGAACTCTTTTCTGTTCACTGGTAGGTGGCAAACTTAGTCATATTGCGCTCTGCACCTAGGTCCAAATTAGAGCCATCCATTTCCATTATCAAAGCCACCCTAGCACGTGAATATATATATATATATATATATATATATATATATATATATATATATATATATATATATATATATATATATATATATATATATATATATATATATATATATATATATATATAATACACACACACACACACACACACACATATATATATATATATATATATATATATATATATATATATATGTGTGTGTGTGTGTGTGTGTGTGTGCGCGTGCGTGTATAATTATATATATTACATACCTTTTAACATATTCTTGCTAATTATTAAAACCTACGAAAAAAATATATTTTGAGTCGTTGAGTTGACGTTATTTACGTGTCAAGAAGTATTAAACTTATAATTCAGGTTATTGTAATTATATATATTATATATATGAAATATAATGATGAAAAATTAAAATTGCAATAACCTGAATTGTAAGTTGATTACTACTTGACACACAAATGAGGGTAAAAGCGAACGTAAATAGAAGGAAAAGTAGAAACTTTGAAACAATTTCGTAATTTAAATTGACTTTCTCCTGTCATGAAGTATTTCAGACAAGGGACGTCGAAGTTTCACCTTACACTTAATACTAAAACAGATCGTTAAGGATAATGGCTGGTTCTTTGAAACATGGTATCATGATCACTTTATCCCAAAAATATCAATATTCAGATGCCCACTTCCGTTATAGTATTCATTCAAAGCGTTAGAAGGGTGAATCCACTTCTACTTAAATCGTAATCTGTAGCCAGGGAGAGAGAGAGAGAGAGAGAGAGAGAGAGAGAGAGAGAGAGAGAGAGAAAGGAAACCGCATATTGATGGGTGTCATTACAAGGACCTAAGCCATTAGACACAGAGGTTGTTGTGAGAGGGGGGGGGGGGTGGAGTGGGGGATTGGTCAGAAGGATAGGAAGGATGTAGGAATCCCACCCATCCCTCATTAGCACTGAAACCGTCACGCTAATTCGGCGTCGCCTTGATGTCTCACTGGAGGCATTTAAAAGCCGCATGAAGGGCCTTTTGATGACGTCATCTAATGAGGCCACGAGGGTACAAAAATACAGGGCCACGTATGACTCAGTTCCTAAATCGAAACGGATAAAAAATGTGGTAACGATACTTAGGGTAATCTCATTATGAATGGCTCCGACCTCTATCGATTTTCTTCTTCATTTTAGTTATAGTATTAACGTTCAATTATGAATTGAAGTATTACCCATGATAACGAGGAATATTACTAACGTACCAGAAAGGACGGTTTCATTTACTGTCATTCACTTTAGTAAAGCTGAGACGAAATCGTTATGCGTAAAATTAGATAAATATGATGCCCGGTAATATCAAAATCCTGTCATTGGTAAAAAGCAAAAGCAGAAGAGGCGAATAGCCGTGACACAGCCCAAAGAGAAAGAATGAGAGAGACTCATACAAACCCTTTACGGCTAAAATGAAAAGCGAACTTACGTCACCGTTGCACTGCTGAGGTAGTAAATAAGGCCAACTGGGTTAAGGGCCAAAGTTATGGGAACAATAAAACATTAGGCATCTGGTGCTATGGTGTGACCTATTCATAAATAACTACTGACTCATCGCACATTCTTTTTTTATTATTGATTCTGTGTATGAGAACCACGCGAAGATAGGTGAAAAAACTAGAAAGAAATGTATGTAAACGTTTTTTGTTGTTTTTATCACTGAACCATTTATTATGAAAGGACCTCTTCTGTAGCAAGAAACTGAGCGCCCATGAGAAAGCATCTAACAACAAAATCTCAGGGCAATTAACTCTTTGCAGCTGATATATGTCTGCATGGGACGGCAATAGCCAATATATTCACTTCGATCAACAGCTTCCTTCTAAGCCTAAAATGATAATCATATCAACAATTGCATTGTAAAATTGTATACACGTTATTCAAAACTGGGAAGTGGTGAACTGAGTCTGACATTAGCGTAAGTACTGTGATCTTGGTTCAGTGATCAACAGAAAACAAGCAGCTATAGATTTTACTCAGCTGATCCAGTCTGCAAAATTCATTGAGACGTATTTTCACGTTTGTTGTCTTAAACTCGTCAATTATATATAAATGATTACACAAACATCCAGCTTTATCAAATCGTTTGGGAAGGACATAAATCACCAACCAAGCGTCCTAGACAAGTTGAGACTCTTCAGTAACGTCACCTAGCGATTGGGTAGCGACCTCCATTCTGCAGAATCTCATGACAAGTCTTGCCTTGGTACTGGCACTGAGGACGTTCCTGGCGTAGTAAGATGATTCGAACGTGTCTCAACGTCCATGATGGACGGAGCATGGCATTGCCTGGTACCTTCAAGTGGCACTGGTTGTGTAGAGGTAGAACTTAGAGGCCGTAGAATCGGTCTGGAGCTATTTTAAGAATCTTAAACCTTGCTATGGCCGACTTTTCAGCAATGGTCCCAGATGATCCATTTCTAATATTTTAGTAATCTTCCTCAAATAAAAACTTGAAACTCCAGTCAAATAATATCAATCGACGTCATGAATAAAAGCTTGTAATCCAAAAGTATTTGCCTTGAAAAATTAAATACTCGAATCTCCAAAATGCTGCTTTTGCCAGTTTTTGTCGTAGAATGAGAGACCTATTTACCACAAAATTAGATCGAAAAATGTGTTATGCCGTTTATAAAGAACACATATAACTTCCAACTATATTTTCTAGTAGTCAAAGCAGTAAATACAAAGCGTAAGCTGTACAAAATGGCACAAGAACAAAAAAAAAAAACAAAAAAAAACAAACAAACAAACAGACAGGTGAATGTGACGTAATAATAAATTTTTAAGAATGTAAAAAACATATGCATACTAAAAACAGTATAACAAATATCAAGATACAAAATGTGCGACCAAAGGCTAAAAACCTCCGGGCAAGAATTTTTTTTTTTTTAATGAAGAAAAAGTCCAGGTTTTTAATGAGTTCCACGAAAGTACAAGTTAATAAGGCCAAATCTCACAATGTTATTGACACGACATACTTCTCGTTTTCTGTCTACTTCCGCACATTTCACTAAGTTCTTCCGTGCCTCTCAATTTAGTCATCACTGTAGGTATTCTCCTCAATACGAGGGAAAGAGAATCCAGAGAAAATGGAATAAATGAGGGCGGCGTTCATCGTTTAAATGCCGAATCAATGATGAACTCTCGGTGCAAAAGCACAGCGCCAATCGCCTCATTTACCTACACAGAAGGCCCATCAGCAAATTGTCCACTTCACCTTTCGCCTCATATTCACATGCTTAGCCACTCACGTGACTCAAGGGTATATAAAGATGTAATGCTCTTTGCTGGTGGAGTGGGGCGGTAACTTACAAAGGAATCGAGACATTTTATATATATGCACACACACACATACACACACACACACACACACACACATATATATATATATATATATATATATATATATATATATATATATATATATATATATATGTGTGTGTGTATGTATGTATGTATGTATGTACACACACACACATATCATATATATATATATATATATATATATATATATATATATATATATATATATATATATTGTTACGTAGTGCCAAATATCTGGTTATCATGCATCAAATATTACCTCACCAAAAGCCAGACACCTGAACCCTCATAACACGTTTAAACGACTGAATACACTAAAGGCAACAGTGATCCCTTAACACTTACCAGTATTGCAGAAAATCAGACTAAGTTCATCAAAACAGGTGTGAGGTAATCTTGTAAGTAATTAAATTAATCAAAGGGCATCACTCCATCAACAACTATAAAAGTCTAAGTATTTCCCTGATTTCAGAAGTCTAAGTACTTCCCTGGTTCTAAGTCACTTCAAGAAAATTGAAGGAAAGCAAATCAATTACCACTCTATGTTTCTACCTAACATAAATATAATCATAATTAAATATATCTATACTGGTGTAATAATTAAAACACTTATAAAAATTTTAAATACAAAAATTTATTATTAAATTCAGAATTTATAAGTGAAATTCACAATATCAGGGAAAATTACTGTTACTTGAAAACAAAGTAAAGTTTAATTAATTCTTGAATCAAATTAAGTAAAATTAAATCAAAATTAATTTATCACAAAATTTAAGAAAATTAACTCAATCAAAATTCAAAAGTGTTAGGCAATAACTGAAAATTTGAAATTAATTCACAAGTGCTAAACAACAATAAAACTTGAAAAGAATTCTAAGTAAATGCAAATCAATTCACAAGTGTTAAATTTAATTAAATGTGCAATGATAAAGCAATGAAAATAACTAAGTCAATTAAATGGTGAATGTAAATGAAAATATAAAACAAAAAGACACACTTCAATAAGAAAATGAATAAGTGCACAAACAATGGAACAGACACAAACACAAAAAATATCAGCAATGTGTAAAAGTGTAAATCTTTTTCATTCAAATCACTGTAACCAACAGTTTTTACCAAACCTTCGTAACAGACAACAGTTCCTATCAATTATTAGTTAAACACACTCCCTATCCATTATTAGTTATTCACTGTTCTTAACAATTATTAGTTGCAACTAATAAAAATATACAACACTTTACCTTGGTATACCAGTTTCTTTCTCTTTTGCTGCAGCTTGTATATTACACTTTCACAAAAACTAGGCGCCGTTACGAAATGTTTGTTCAGATTCCACAAAAGAAACTAAATAACACTAAATAAACTCTAAGAAATATCAAATATTAAATTCTCAAAAGTTATGAGTGACCAAATTTACGTTACGTTAATATAATCTCGATGTCGAGTGAGAGAGAGAGAGAGAGAGAGAGTAGAGAGAGAGAGAGAGAGAGAGAGAGGGAGATCTAACTGCCTCGAGGTCTTAAGATAGAATGAAAAACTCTTCCTTGCGGAAATTGGGCTAGGCAGATGACAAATACGTTCTGGGTACGAAAGCTTCCAGAAAGTTCTGAAATCTGACGCAATCTTACACACATAATGTGCAACATCCACGTGGGACTTGACAAAGATATACACGTACCATACAAGTCTGCTCAACAGATACGTACCCGATTGAAACGGAGGGTAAACGATAATTAAGATTGACATGTTTTTGACAACCACGTAAAAAGAGTCGAGCTCATTATCAAACGCGTTGACAGAGCAGGGAAGCAAACGGATCTCGCAGACTAATCTTAAAGTGCTGACATAAAAGTTAAACATTTGCAGCTTTGAAAAGACAAGGATCTCTCTATTTACGTTATATATATATTCTTTTACAAGACGTTAATGCGAAATCTGAACACACATTTTAAAACATCCTATTCTAAGCTATCTAGGAATCTGAAAAAATGTTGCACAATCTACATGACATTTCAAAGAGGGGAAAACATGCATTTTGAAAGTAGCAATATATAATATACCACCCCCCAGAAGATTTTTTATCACGGTGTTGAATCCAACGATTCGCAACGAGATAAATAATCAGCAACTACATTGTTTTTGCCACTAATGTGCTGCACTCTTAAGTTATACTGTTGCAGGCACAAAGACCACCTGGTCAGTCTTTGATTGTGATTTTTCATTTTCTGGATAAATGACAGTGGATTGTGATCTGACAATATTTATATTTCTTCATTCCTAGGTCTATTCACATACACTTCAAATTTTTTAATGCAGTGATTAAGGCTAAAGTTTCCTTTTCAATTGTCGAATATACTTTCTGATGTTTTTTTCAATTTGTAGACATGAAGCCATACAGGATGGTAGATATTATTGCATCTTCTTGAAGTAGAACAGCTCCAACACCACAGTCTGACGCATCAACTTGTATCACAAATTTCTTGTCGAAGTCTGGAGCTTGAAGTACTGGTCTTGAAGTTAAAATGGCTTTTACCTTCTCAAAGGATTCTTGACACTCTGGAGTCCAAATAAACTTAGCTTTGGGACTAGTCAAGTCTGTCAAGGGAGCTACTACGGCTGAGAAATTTGGGCAAAAACGACGATAGAAACCAGCCATCCCCAAAAATCTCTGTAGCTGTTTCCTGGTAGTAGGTGGGGTAGCCTTACGGATACCTTCTACATTAGCATTTACTGGAGCAAGAAGGCCTTTCCCAACTTCAAACCCAAGATACTGTACAGTTGCCTTTCCAAACTCACTCTTCTCTAAGTTGACTGTTAATCCTGCTTCTTGTAGTTTCTTGAAAACTTTCTTCAGAATCTTCAGATGTTCTTCCCACGTTGTAGAGTAAATCACGATGTCATCTAGGTATACACCTACTCCTTCTATTGATCCTAACAGTTGATCCATCACTCGTTGAAATGTTGCGGGTGCATTCATCAGACCAAATGGCAGAACAGTATACTGATATAGTCCAAAAGGAGTAATAAAAGCTGACAGCAGCTTCGCATTCTCATCTAAGGGAATTTGATAATATCCTTTCAACAAGTCTATCTTGGAAACAACTTGGCTTGCCCAATATTATCAAGTAACTGATCTATAAGAGGCAAAGGATAATTATCAGCCACACTGATAGAATTCAGCTTCCTATAATCAGTACACATCCTAAATGAACCATCTGGTTTCTTCACCAACACACATGGAGAACTGAAGTGACTTGAACTGGGTTCTGCTAATCCATGTTGCAGCAAATATTCAACTTCTTTCTTCAAAACATCTCGATGATATGGTGATAAGCGATAGGCTCTTTGCTTGAAAGGTTTTCCATCTTCTTGAATCTTGATTTCATGCTTGGTCAGATCAGTACGTCTAGGCACATCTGAAAAAATTTCTGGAAAACTTCTAATTACGTCACTTAAGTCTTCACCTTGTTCAACACTCATGTTTCAGTTTATCCTCCAAATTTTCCAAAATTGAAGAAATATTCATCTTGCTTGCAGCTCCCAATTCGTAGCCATCATCGTCTTCTGTAGATAAAGTTGTCTGGGTTACGGATACAGTTTCAGTTTTAGTTTCTGAGAAATAAGGTTTCAAGAGGTTCACATGTATCTTCCTTTGTCTTCTTCTTTTTTCTGGTGTATCAATCACATAAGTTCTATCACTTAACTTCTGAATTATCTTGTAAGGACCTTGAAATTTATTAGTGAGGGGAAATCTCTTGACAGGTAAGAACACTAACACTTGTTGACCAACACTAAAACTTCTTAGCTTAGTCTTAGCATCAAACCTCCTTTTCATTTTCTCTTGACTCATTTTCAAGTTTTCTAAAGAGAATTTTCTAATCTCTTTCAACCTATTCCTTAAGTTCTTCACATACTCTGCTTGGCTTTCCTCTTGATTTTCTTCCCAATTTTCTGCAAGAATCTTCAACGGTCCTCTCACTTCTCTTCCAAAAATCATCTCATTAGGTGAACATCCCATACTTTCTTGATAAGCATTCCTAACTTCAAACAACATTAATGGTAAACCAACATCCCATTCTCTTCCTGACTCAGAACAATACTTTGTCAGCATACTTTTCAATGTTTGATGGAACCTTTCCAAGGCACCTTGAGTTTCTGGATGATAGGCAGTGGATAACTGTTGTTTCACTCCTAACAAATTCATCACATCCTGGAATAACTTTGAAGTAAAGTTTGTTCCTCTGTCACTTTGTACTATTTCTGGTATTCCAAACTTTGAGAAAAACTCCACAAGTTTTTCAGCAACTATCTTGGCAGATATGTTTTTAACAGGGATTGCTTCTGGATACCTTGTCACAGGACACATTAATGTCAACAAATACTCATTTCCTTTCTTTGTCTTCGGCAATGGTCCAACCATGTCTATAATCACTTTGCTAAAGGGTTCTCCTCTAACTTCTATAGGTTGTAGGGGGGTTTTCTTGATGGTTTCATTCGGTTTTCCAGCTATCTGGCAGGTATGACACTCACGACAAAACCTGCTAACATCTCTGTGAAGTCCAGGCCAGAAAAAATATTTCATGATCTTCTCCACAGTCTTCCTGATTCCCATATGTCCAGACTCATGAGCTACTGCAACCACTTGCTTTCTCAATGGATATGGAATCAAAATTTGATGATATTCGCCCCATACAGCATCTCCTGGTATATCTGTAGGTCTATACTTCCTCATCAGCAAACCTTCCTTCAGATAGTAACAGGTAGGAGTTTGTTGCATCTCTTCTCGATCAACAACTCTGAAGAACAAATCAGTTAACGATGCATCCTTCTTCTGCAAGTCCATCAGCTTCTCTCTTGTCACTTGACCAACTTCAAAGGTTGAATTCTCAATATCTGCTAACTCAGCTACTGTAGTTTCACTACTGTCTTCAGCAACCCTTTGACTACTCGGAGTCTCTTCAGGAACATCAGGTTCTTCTTCTTCTTCGTCGTCATCGTCTTCTTCATCTTCTTGGGAAATCTCTTCTTGGTCAGCACTATGGGAAACTTCACTTCCCTGGAACAATTCTTCTAAGCACAAAGATCCTTCACTTGATCCTTCTTGGGTGTGTAAATCCTCAGTTTCTTCACTTACAGTCGTAGTCCTCTTCATACTTCTGGTAGTTACACAACTAGGAAACAGGTGGGGGTTATTCTTCTCCAACTCTACTGTAGGACTAATCCTCAATGGTTTGTCTGTCACTACAGGACAAGGAATAAATGGCACACCACCAACTTCATTCCCCAACAGAACATGTATACCTTCCACAGCTAGTGAGTCCTTTACAGCAAAATCAACATTCCCTGTCACCAATTCACATGACAGGTGTAAGCGGCATATAGGAGTTACTTCCTCTCCTCCTATACCCTTCAAAATAACTGAATCTCCTGTGAGACTCTTCTCCAACTGAGGGTGAGAACCACGTAACTACCACACTATGGTTACTCCCTGTATCACGTAATATCTTGACTGGTACCTGCATACTTCCTTCTTGAGTTGACAGCATACCCTCATAGATATATGGCTTAAAAGCCTCCACACTGCTTAGCCACTCACTGCTTGAGGTAACATTTCCACTGGTTGCTAAACATTCAGCTAGTTTAGTTTCATTCTTGTCTGGAGTCTGATTCTTTCCCACACTGCTCTTCGTAGTTTGTTTCACCGGGTTACCTTTTACAACTTGACCAACTGGTTTTGACTGCTGTTGATTCCGGTAACACTCTTGACTGTAGTGTCCTACTCTTCCACACTTGAAACAGACAACATTAGGTTTCTGTAACTGTCTTGAAAAACTGGATGAGGATTTCACATTAATTTGCTGAGTTGTATTACCTTGTGTACTCTTGGTAGTATCACTTGTAGGTTTCCCATTAAATTTGTTCCTGTTATTTGGATAAGACTTAAAACCTGGGCGTTGTTGACTCTGGTACTTGACATTGTAATTACGTTTGCTACTGATTATATTGTAATCTTCACTAAGGGTAGCAGCTTTGTCAAGTTTCTTCACTTCTCTCTCTCTTAAATAAGCTCTTATATGTTCAGGAATTCCCTTAAGATACTGTTCAAGAACAAGTAACTCTTCTAACTCATCAAAAGTTTTAACTTTAGCAGCTTCTACCCAACGTTTGAAACACCTTCTCACTTTGTAAGCATAATCTAAGAAGGTTCCCTTCTCATCTTTTCTCAAGTTTCTGAATCTCTCATTGTAGTACTCTGGGGTCATCTGGTAAACTTGTAGCACACTGTGTTTAAGTACCTTGTAGTCTTTACACTGATCAGCTGTTAAGGCTAGATAAACACTTCTCCGTTTACCAATCAAGACACTTTGTAGCAAAACTGACCATTTATCCTCTGGCCATCCCATACCTGAAGCCACTTTCTCAAAGTGATCAAAAAACTCATCTGGAGCTTCTTCAGTAAACTTAGGGATTAACTTCTGTACTCTCACTACATCAAATACAGGGTCTTGATTACCTTGGTTAGGGTTAGACGGTGTTACAGGTAATGTGGATCTAGCTCTTATTAATTCCATTTCCCTTTCATGTCTTGCAATTTCTCTTTCCTCTTTTATTCTTTCTCTTTCCTCTTCTGCTGCTTTTTCTTCTTCTCTCTCTCTTCTTGTTTCTTGTCTGTCTTCTTTCTCTTTCAGCGTGCATTCTCTCTCTTTCAGCAAGCATTTTTAGCTTAATCAAATTCTCTTCTGCTTCAATGCGTCTAAGCTCTAACTCTGCATCACTTTTCTCTTTCTTTTCTGCTTGCTTATTTATGAGATCAGCACGTGCTACATTCAACAACTCTTGAGCCAATTCTAACTCATCTTCATCAGTTATTCTACCAGAGTTTATCAATGATTCCATAGCAATACATCTTATTTGTGCCTTTACCATACTAGTAGACACATAACCACCACATGCCTCTGCTAAAGCGCTCCACTGTGCTCTAGACCGAGTGGTTTCAGACAAAACTTGGACGGAAGGAGCTGCTAAAAATTCTTGAACATTGAACTGAGCCATTTTCCTCTAAGTTATCAATTTACAATTCAATACAATAAATGCAAAAAAAAAACTATATGGTCACTCTTCTAACAAAATATATTCTTAACACCACCAATATATTCTAGAGTGATAATAAAATCTGCTTTCCCGGGTCTCTGGGCACCATTAAAATATATATATAATATATATATATATCTATA
>NC_087213.1:72313302-72515802 GCF_015104395.2 Macrobrachium nipponense | reverse complement strand
TATAGTAATATATATATGATATATATATGATATATATATATATAAATGTATTTATATGAATAACATACATTTATTATTCAAATATTCAAATTGTTTATATTGATCAAAATCAGTATATATACTATATCAAAAGATTTATATATATATAATATATATATATATATATATATATATATATATATATATATATATATATATATATATATATATATATATATATATATATATATATATATATATATATATATATATATATATTAGGGGGGGAATAAAAGCAACACCACCTTTACCAAAGACCATAATACCCTCCATACCCCAATACCCAGATCTGCCAAACTGCTCTTTGCCGGAGGAAGGTTGTACCTGAATGTCTATTTTCTTGGCTTGGACTGTTTAAGACTGAAATAAAACTGAATCCCTAACACACACAAACATACATAGATACACACATATATAAATATAGATAAAGCTAGTCCCGTCTGGTGACTGACACCTCGATGACAATCAATGAGAAGATTCAACAGCCGACTGGAATTACCCACATAGATATCCCAAATTACAATTGGAACAAATAAATATATACATTGCTGAAGATCGCATCAATTCCGATAGGGTGTCTTTGAAGTCGAAAGGAATTCTGATTTTTAAGGGGTTCTTGAGGATAAAATTAATGTTATCGTATGGATATACAACTGCATAGGATTGCGTTCAAAATTCACTAATTAGTAACTTGAAATGATCCTCATTTATCTATTATTTCAATGCGAAAACACGATTATTGCATACAATAAGGCCATAATATGTTTCATAAGAGTGAAATCTTTCATATATTTCAAACCTGTACGAAAATGGCATGTGGCAAATTTCAGAAAAAAACACTTACAAAACATTTTCAAAACATTCGTTCACTCATCACTGATGCATTTGACCAAAACGAAATCGTCATCAAAACTCCGTTTAAATGTTAAATAAAAAAAAGGAAAAAAATTGTCATAACATTAACATTGCTTCCAAAGCAACATAATTTGAAATAGTCATATTTTATTGTTTTTACGCCTCAACGCTGAAAGAAATGTAAAGATGTAAATACAAAAGTAGAATGCGCACACTGATATCAATGTGAACATTGAGGAGGCATCGTAAATAACCATAAAATGACACGGGTGTTACCATGGAATCTCAGGAATAAATTGGGAGAAATTCAGTAACTCATATTCATTGCTTGTTAAACCGTTGAGTAGGGGGACTAGAAATTTGGCTAAGGCAAAATTTGTTGAGTTATGGGCAGTTAATAATGGACGTAAAGGAACATGTTCTCTATGGATTTTGGGTACCCCATACACGGAACTGAAAAAAGAGCCAGTACTGTAAAGAGAACGATATGTCTAATCATTAAAAATGCCATTATCAAGAAGTTGCTTAAGGCCACGGTTACGGACAGGACAGGACTTGGTTTATCCAAAAAGGAATTCTCTGCAATGCACAACCATACAGGAATATATATATATATATATATATATATATATATATATATATATATATATATTTGTGTGCGTGTGTGTATATGTGCACGAGTGCGTACGTGTGTATGTGTACATATTCGCACGAATATTCGTTAATGTCGTATAACATAAATACTACTACATACAGACACAACCACACACAAACAAAAATCCTATATATAAACTATTATATATATATATATATATATAATATATATATATATGTATATATATATATGTGTGTGTATGTATACTATATATACTATACACACACACACACACACATACATATATATATATGCAATATAAAAACACCGTATCGTGCTTCCAAGAAATCAATAGAAGGATCCACAGTAATATGCTTGTTTATCTAGATATAATATATTTATGGAAATACATACAAAGCTTAAAGTTTTCGTCCATCCTCCTGTGGACTTGATCACTAAGTAAATGAGAAATGGTATTGGTGAAGAATTCCAAATAAACATAAACAAACAGACAAAAAATTAACAAGGTTAAAAAATGCGAACAAGTCATTGGGTCGTATTCCGTTCCATAATTCGCTGTGATCTTCGAGGCGGGACAAAGCACCGGTCTTCTTCCTGAATGACATCTTGAGGGTCGTTAGCCAAAAATGTAGTTTGTAGATCAGACTCTGGAACGGGCGAAGGGTGGTTATCTACATTATCAGATTGAAGGAGGCTGTACACATTTCTGAAGTTCTTAATTCTGGCCCTTTTGCAAATTTCTTCACTCAAAAGTAAATTGTTCTGTATTCCAGTATTCCCCTCAAAAGTGTCATTCAAAGTGATGAGAGCTCCTTCCACAATTCTCCTAGTGGTCCTATCCGCACTCTGGTCCAGGGAACGACCGCTTTCACCAATATAGCATTTGTCACCATTTTTACATCCTATAGCATAGACTCCAACATCGGTGTTTGGTTTTCTGCAACTGTTTTTGATAATTTTCTTTTTAAGAGTATTAGGGTATTGAAAAACTACGGTATACCCATGTCTTTCTTTTCTAAGTTTATTAGAAACTTTTTTCAGGTCATGATTGTACGGAAGGGGAAGGCATTTAAAATTAGCAGTGGCACAGCGTTCCCTTGGATTATAAAACATTCTTCTGGGTATACCGTAGTTTTTCAATACCCTAATACTCTTAAAAAGAAAATTATCAAAAACAGTTGCAGAAAACCAAACACCGATGTTGGAGTCTATGCTATAGGATGTAAAAATGGTGACAAATGCTATATTGGTGAAAGCGGTCGTTCCCTGGACCAGAGGAAACGTGAACATGTTGCAGCTTGCCGTTTGGGCAACGTTTACAGCGCTATTGGCAAGCATACTTGGGATTCCGATCATGCCATAGACTTCAAGGGAGGAAAAGTTATTTATAAGAGTGCGGATAGGACCACTAGGAGAATTGTGGAAGGAGCTCTCATCACTTTGAATGACACCTTTGAGGGGAATACTGGAATACAGAACAATTTACTTTTGAGTGAAGAAATTTGCAAAAGGGCCAGAATTAAGAACTTCAGAAATGTGTACAGCCTCCTTCAATCTGATAATGTAGATAACCACCCTTCGCCCGTTCCAGAGTCTGATCTACAAACTACCTTTTTGGCTAACGACCCTCAAGATGTCATTCAGGAAGAAGACCGGCGCTTTGTCCCGCCTCGAAGATCACAGCGAATTATGGAACGGAATACGACCCAATGACTTGTTCGCATTTTTTAACCTTGTTAATTTTTTGTCTGTTTGTTTATGTTTATTTGGAATTCTTCACCAATACCATGTCTCATTTGCTTAGTGATCGAGTCCACAGAAGGATGGACGAAAGCTTTAAGCCTTGTATATATTTCCATAAATATATTATATCTAGATAAACAAGGATATTACTGTGGATCCTTCTATATATATATATATATATATATATATATATATATATATAATATATATATATATATATATATATATATATAATTAGTTTCACGTGTCTCTCTCGAGATACAGTGAAAGAATACTGAAAAAAAGAAGAAAACCAAGGCCATAGTATATTCCATAGCATGAGTATAACATGCTTAGCATCCACATGTAGACTGCCCTGAAATCAACTAAAACTGTTTTCAGTTTAAAAATTAATGTGATTGTTCATATGTACATTTTTATAAGATTTATATATACATATATATATGCAGTATATATGTGTAATGTGTATGTGGACACCTATATATATAGATACAGTTTTTGTTGTCTCCCTCGAGATGCAGTGACTGAATACTAAGAAAAAAAAGCTACAGTATATTCTATGCATAGCATGAGCATGACAAACTTTGCATCCACATATAGATTGCCTTGAAATCAACTGAAATGGCTTTAATATAAAAATATCACACACATACACATATATAGTACATATATATGATTTCTTTTACATTAAAACAGTTTTAGTTGCTTTTAAGGCAATGTATATGTGGATGCAAAGCCTGTTATAATCATGCCATTGAATATACTGTGGCTTCATTTATTTATTTTTTTATTTTTTAGTCACTGGATCTCGAGGGAGACAACAAAAACTATTATTTCTTTTCGACCAAGACTGAGTAGCAAAAATATTCTTGCTTATATAGCAATATCTCGCTCTCTCTTTCTCCCTCTTAGAAGTAATATGGTCTAAAGCGAAGGGCACATTTGTTAACATCACAGTAGAATAGTCATGAACTACTTCAGGTCCTGCAGAGTTTCTACGCATTCATTAATTATTTATTAATTAATAATAATAATTACTTCCAGATAGACATGCATGAACAGACAAACGCGTTACCATACAGCGCCATAACCTCCAAACGCAACTGTCGATTTTTAATCATTCACATCTGTACAGATACAATGAATTCTATTTTTCTATCTTTTCAAATGAAGACAAGAGAACGGACTGGTCATTGCATTTCTGCGCTATAACGCGTTTATAAAGATGCGTTACTGGGGATGAAATCAACATTTCCTTCAGCATTAATACCTACATTATATATTTCCTTTAGGAGAAATTTTCATCTGTACAGACAAGAGTCATCTTCACTTTACCGAATTCAGAAGTCACTATCTATATATAATGAAATTGTTGTGGACTGAAAGAACTGCATTTAAGCTAGACCAGTGTCTGTGTACATCGAGCAAATGAAAAACCATAAACTAAATAATATTTTTAATGTAATCTCAAATACCACCAAAACGAAATAAATGTTTTTCCGATATTTCATTCGTATTTCATTCCCCTTTGCTGCACATATGTCGATATCTCCATCTTGCTACAACAACAATTCTCCGTAAGATATTCGGACCAATTTATAGGTTATTCATTCACGTATGCAATTACATCATGAACAATAATACTCTTCCAACGTAAATGATCCGAGCTAACTAACTATTACGTAATCTCAAACCATAATCAGATTTCTGTAAGATTAACCAGCTTACATCTTGTTGGATTAATGGCCCTTAATTACACAGAAACCATAGACGTGGAAATGGCGAAACAGCTTCTTCTACGATAACTTCGGGAGCAGTTTGCTTATCTTACAATCGAACAACTTAACAAGCTTTGCTGCGTGGATGTCCGGGACTTCGGTACATTGCATAACAATAAGGCCATTGTGTTTTCGACATCAGGCAAGTATGTTTGTCTATATGTGAGAGGATTTGTGTGTTTGTGTGCGAGAAAGAGAGAGAGTTTGTGTGCTACATGAACAGTATTATAACAACAAAGCAAGTTGATGCATCTGATTCAGATATCGAGAGAGAGAGAGAAGAGAGAGAGAAGAGAGACGAGAGAGAGAGAGAGAGAGAGAGAGAGAGAGAGAGAACGTTCATAAGCAAACTGTATTTCCATTCCTATAAGTAGTGGACAGAGTAGCAATATCTGACTTCCACGTCCTCTCCGCGGCCAGACGATTCTACACCGCAAAATATCGAGTAGTTAATGATTTATGACTAATTATAACGAAACGAGTTTCACTTCATACATCGACTGCAATGAAAATACACATTCACAAAGAAAACAGTTTTAACTGGCAATGCCAAAAACGAAAAATACATCAAAGTTTAGAAGAGTTTAATATCTACACCAATTTTATGGTTTATAAGTCTAAGAGAAACGTGACTTTACTAGAAAATGTATATCAGTCACATTTCTTATGTCAAACCATCAAAACACAGAACAATACAAGACCCATTTAGGCGCAAACAAATCATAACCAGACAGAACTGGCTACTCCAAATGAAAAAGACTGAAGAGATAATAACTTAAACTGAGCTTGAAGTGATTCCCATTTCAAAATGAAGGGGTAGGAAATATTTCAATTCAATAAAAAAAAAAAAAATGAACAGACACACACATGGCAATACGGCAAAAGTTTTTATTTAATAATATTTAGAATGAAACCGTCGACCACAAGGGCGTTTATAGGCCTAAATAAAAAATATATAATGAGATATAAGAGACAATTAGCTCAAAAACACTGAGTGAACAGACATCAAGGTAAAGAAGGTATACAAGCTTCAACGAATCACGAGTTTCGACAAGGGAGGTTTTGCAAGGAATAATAACATCCTCCTATTTTAATTACACACACACACACAGAAATTGGCAATAAATTTTGAAACTGGCAATTAATTTCGGGCTAAACGCCATATAGACAGACTGACAGACAACAAATGAGAATGAAGTGGGGGAGAGGAGCGTCAGAAATAGAGGGGTGGGGGGTGGGGGATGGAATAACGGGTAATTACGTAAAAAAATCAATAAATAAATACAGATCGACAATCCGCCCTCCAAAATAAAACTGAAATAACTTTCAACTCGAAGAACTCTTCAGGCATGGTTAAGAAAGATATGGGCATTTCTAAAATTACGTTCAATTTCGCCCATAATACTTTTGAAATTGGCAAACAATTTCCGTCTTGCATTAATGTCGTTCAAAATATGACGTTCAATTTCGCCCATAATATTTTTTAAATTAGCAAACTATTTCCGTCTTGCAGTAACGTCGTTCAAAATATGACGTTCAATTTCGCCCATAATACTTTTGAAATTGGCAAACTATTTCCGTCTTGCAGTAATGTCGTTCAAAATAAGAAGTTCAATTTCGTCCATAATACTTTTGAAAATGACAAACAATTTCCTTCGTACAGTAATGTCATTCAAAATAATATAAACACAGCATTGAAGTTAATGTGAAAGGTAATACCAAATGACACCCGTACTAAAAATAAGAGACAAATGTTTATTTGAAACGGTTGGCAGGCTCATAGGTCAAAAACGGACACCCTGTCTCTTCCGGGTTTCAACGGGATCATTATTATCATTATTCAGAAGACGAAAGCCATTTATGAGCAATAACGCCACATGGGCCATTGACTTGAAATTCTAGCTTCCAAAGAATATGGTGTCCATTTGATAGAAGTACTCACAGACTATGAAACACCACAGAGAATTGTTAAACAAGTATGATCAAATGACGTAACTTATATATACCAAAAGATTTCATGAAGGAGCTTATTGGACATAATTTATGCACTGCGAATTCATCTTATTCCTCTCAGAAATGAGGTTGCAATTAATGAAAACATACAAACAAACAGAGAGAGAGAGAGAGAGAGAGAGAGAGAGAGAGAGAGAGAGAGAGAGAGAGAGAGAGAGAGAGAGAGAGAGAGAGAGACTGCAAGTACATGTTAGATATATACAAATAAAAATTATAACTCTAGGGATAAAGTTAGCAATTAACTTTGCGAAATGCCCTTTCAAGGCTTCGAACCCTTACATCGGAAGCAGTTGAGAAATCCTGTTCGCCAAGATAACCTCGCATTGAAGGGATTAATGTTATAGAATATCTGATATTAATACTAATCAGGAACTATAATATCTGATAAACAATTAAGTTCAAATCTCAAAAGGTAAATAAATGGAAAGAGTTGGAAGTCACAGCGAGAGAGAGAGAGAGAGGAAAGGAAGGAAGGATGATATTGAGGAGAGCATGATTAGAGCTTCAGTCTGTCATGTTCTTACACCAGAAAAAAATAATTTGTCGTCGTAAGGCACATGTCCAACGTGCATGAAACGAATTGCAATTAATGATCTTCAGCTCCTGAACCTCTGTACAACGAATTCCCTTTGAATTACACCTGCTGTCACATGCAAAAACATCATACCGGTTACCCTTTAATTTATAATTATTTCCGTTCATATATTACCTATTCACAATATAAATACATTAGAAACACACTTGAATAAAGTCAAATATTGTTCATCTACGAACCCTTAATCGATTATACCCGAACAGCAATTCGAAACCTTATCAGGATGAAACCTCTTCATGCAGTAATGTAATCAGGTATAGGAGAGAGAGAGAGAAGAGAGAGAGAGAGAGAGAGAGAGAGAGAGAGAGAAGCAATTAGGAAGACCTCAATCACTATACACTGCAAGGTTTGGGGTCTGTTTTCTTTCTCGTTATTGTTTCACAGAAGGCAGTTAAGGGCACCCTGATGACGTCATTTACTGAGGCTGCAAAGGTAACATCTTACAGAGACATATAAAACGCATTTGTATGCGTACATAAAAGGCAATGATTCGATAGTATAACCACATTAAGTATATGAAAACTCAAAATTGCGTTGGCTGTCTTAATCATCTGAACGGAAACGTTAGTGGTATTCCGTTAATGAGCTACTCATTGTCTTACACACACACACACACACACATACACACACGCACATAGAGTGTATTTCCCATACGGCAGAGGAGGAGGTCCCCTTGATCGACATACATAATCATGAAGAGACCAGATCATTATGGACATGACAGCGAACGGTCTAGAATTCCAGCATTCCCCAAGTCATGTAATTCGATACACAAACGGAAACAAAGCATTAAATGTACCAGTATAAACCTTATAAAAATGAAATACTGAATTTTATGGGGATACCACCACGCAAAATTGTGAAGGATCACTGCAACATAATTTCCCAAAGTTCAGATATTTAATGATGTGCTTTGATGATTAACATTTTAAGCGAGATTTTTTAAAGGTGCCTCCCGGTTCCCCGGTTCACTGTGTACGTGTGTGAGCGAGTGGGTGGTGCTGGTGGTGGTAAGGAGATGGGCGGGTGGGGGGGGAGGGGTCGTTGTTGTTGTTGCAACAAACGGACGACAAATAAAGAAACGGGAAAAGAAAGATCCTACCATAATGATTATGCTAAGCTAAAAGGCAGCAGGGCTGAGTGCCAGCCGTTGAGGGGTTTGGATGGTATTTGGAAAGAAATGTAACACTGATCCATAATTTATTGAAGTAACAAAACATCATTATTCTATTTCAAACACGGGGAAACTGGATATGCCCGAAGTGTACGGGTCTATAATCTCATATTGTTAAAAACCTAAGTGCAGAAAATGCAATGTAGATTTTCTACATATATATATAGTATGTATATATATATATATATATATATCTATATATATATATATATATAGATATGTATATATATATATATATATTAATATATATATATATATATATATATATCTAGATATGTATATATATATGATATATAATATCTATATAGATATATATATATATATATAGATAATTTTATTTATAGATATATCTATTATATATATATGATATATCTATATATATAGATATATATATCTATATATATATATAGATATCTATTATATATATATATATATATATGTGTGTGTGTGTGTGTGTGTGTGTGTGTGTGTGTATGTATGTATGTATGTATGTATAAGAACTCGTAGGTGATAAGTAGGTACCTAGAGTGGTCGATTTTGGAAGCAAATGAATCACTCATCTGCAACTTTTCAAAGTTCATCTGTCGGTCACTTCATGTGTACATAAGGTATTAAGAAATTTTTTTTATTCATATCTGGCTTACATATATATGCTTTCCATTTTAAATCTATTTAAGTAAACTGATCAATTATGTGTTTATCCATTGATTGTCTCAATATGTGAAATAGGTCATAAACCAATCCGCAAATTTACTCTCTATGTGTTGCTTTCGCATTATTCGTATACTTCCGTAATATTCAACTATCAATTGTTACTACTGTGTTTGTTACAAACGATACAGTTGAAAAGTACGCACCGCTGCATATCAGGCTTTTACTTCTGAATGGTTTCTATGCTACTTTGCAAGTTTCAAGTTTAACTTTCCTTAGATATGGCATAACTAGAAAGTGAATTTTCACAAAGAAAATTCTCATGATTGTCGGTTATACATTGAGTAATTTGCTCTTGTACACTTCGATAATTTCGATGTTCCTAATAATTACAGCTATATGACAATCAAGAAGAGTTTTCTATCGACTCATCTCTGGAATCTCGTCATTTTTTTTATCAACATTACAATATGGCTACCAATTACTCGATCTTTAATAATGTGTTCAACGATCAAAATACAATGATCAAAATTGCCCTGCAGATTAAGGATTTATGTGGAATATAAGGTGCTTCATTTTTATTGATTTTGCATTTGGTTAATTTTCTTTAAATACCAATATTATAACGAAAAAAAGTCATATACACCGTATTTCGCTTCTTAACCCTTCTTATGGGAACGCAGTTTTTCATGCGGTAAAGAAGAATTGATTTCCTTAATCGGAATAAATATTGCATATTTGCTAAATTTGATCTACTGTACCACGGAAGTGTCTGTGAACTTAAGAATGAGGCACAAATAAAAATAGACAGTTGGGTCATCTCTATTTGTCCATTATTTATCCATTTTCCTATTGTAAACTTTGGTGGTGGTACAGCGCTGACCGCATTTATAATCTCATTTATAAACTCAGTAGTGAAGTTAGATCATTCCTTCAGTTTACGTGTAGGGGTCTTCATAACCTTACTTTAATCCTGTCTGCGCGAGTAATTGTAATCCCCTTTCCCTTATTTTAATATTTTTAATGACCCCATTACGAGATTTGTATGGTGCAGGAACTCACGAAACGAACGTAATGAGGTAATTATGCACACACTGGTTTGGTATCATCATTAATCAAATCGATTACAATGAAAAGAACCTTTCATTCTGAGATATGAGTGAATATATGACATTTACGTAATACGTTAATTCTTTAAAAGACTTTTTGATGCACAGATGTAAAAAACAATGTCGCCTAAAATATCGAAGAAATGCGGTTCATAACTGAATGCTAAAAATGAATAAAAATAGAAGGAGAAAAGTTCAGAAAAATTAATAAAAATCATTATTAAACAGTTAAATTTCTCAACAAATCCACAAAAGACGAGGAAACTCTACCAAAATCTTTACGTATCCGTGAGTTTATACGTACGCGGACTCATTAAATGCCGATATCAAAGGGATCCCTATAATACCATAGACACATTCAGTTAAATGACAATCCGAAACTGAATTGACGGCGCGGTTCCTCCTAATGAGAAACGGAAGAGATTCGTGCTTTACCTACGTACTTTCTATCCACCAACATCTCCGTACCTAACGATGGAGGTCTTTTTAATGATATCCATTGATAGGGGGTTAGCCCTAATCGGGCTCCTTCCCTTTCCTTTCCTTTCCTTCCATATTGTAATCTGATCTCAACATATACTCATCCAAATACATTCATTAATAGGAAAGGGTAACCTTTCTCGCTTCTTTGCAAAAATAAATAAATAAATAAAATAAAATAAAACTTGATTGTAATCGGGTTCACTAAATGACCTTATTTTATAGAGTTTGATCTTCGACTGGAGTTTTTACATTTTAAGAAGTGCAATGTACGCTTGTTTGTTTGTTTGTGTGTGTGTGTTGTTATATTCATGCGGAACACGGTAGAAAGGTCTGTAACTTAATAAACCTGCTTCGGAAAATATAAAATACTTATGAGAAAAAAGTGAGAACAGCAAAGACAATGGAAAACGACAAATAAATGATTATATGTCAAGAATAAGAAGAGTAACTGCATACACAACAAAAAATCCAAGCCAGAAAAACAACCTAACGCCAAGGTCCATTGAACGAGTATTCCAGGTTTCCTTGCGCTTACGTGCATCAGTATTAAAAACACCGCCATGAATAGTTCTTATTTTTACTGGCAAGGGAATGGAAGATGTATGAGTAAGTTCCGTAGAGTACGAGGTACATATTCATTCTGAAAGACCACAAAGGATCTCTTTCGACAAACCTTACTCATTATGACCAAACTCTGATCACTTTTGCCGAAAAAAAGAGAGCAATTAAAATAGGAATTCGGCATTAATACTACAACCTCCGGAGATACGAAGTCTTCTGAACACACGATGATGCATCTTTAACTACAGAACGACAGAAAGATCAGAGGTGAAAGTAACTCTAACTCGTGCCAAATATTCTGGTCCATAACGATGATTTTTACTAATGAAAGATGAACCATGGATAGGGAGCGTAAAAGAGCATCGGGTAACCAATGGACTCTTAGTTCTGGAATTTTGCCACACGCAACAGTACAGTACAGTTCTTGCTCATTTTTCAGGGCTCTGCAAGGTTAATATAATACTCATATGGGAGGGAGGAGGGAACGGCAAATACCAGTCAGGTGGACAGCATCATCTGTATATTTCATTAAGAGATCCCTGGATACTGACAGAGAACAGAGGAGAAGTAAACGTCACAACAACCACTTTAACATGAATGTTGGTTGTTTAAGAAAATATAAAAGAGATGAAGTCACAGCCTCCAAAAACAAATGCATCGTCTCCTACGAAATTTTGGAAGCTGTGACCTCAAAGAATCACTAAGATTACAATTCTATATCGCATATTAAAATAATAAGAATAAAAAACGAAGCCACTACATATCTAGCATACGCAAAATCTCTCTCTCTCTCTCTCTCTCTCTCTCTCTCTCTCTCTCTCTCTCTCTCTCTGTATTATTATCTGGAAAAAAAACCAATGTAGGTCTGCTCCACTCGCAAAATGTTTAAGGCTCTGAATTCATGAGTAAAACTTATCAAAGAAACGCACATAAAAAGGATCTGCAAGCGCACACCAGCGGGCAAATCAAAAGTTTGAAGACTCGAGTACTAGGAAGGGGAAGACTTTGGCTGGGGTTAATCCCCATTCAGAAGATCAAGTGCCAGGGAATCAATCCCACGAAAAAAGGCACCGGAAAAATCGAAAAAAAAAAAAAAAAAAAAAACAACAGATAGAGGCACGAAGCCTCTTTTAAGAACAGTCGGTTTCAAATGGAAATGCTGAAAACGGAGGGAAGAAGATTATTTCTAAAATGGACACAAGCCTGGGAGGACTATGCAGTATGGCAAGTGGTGTTACTTGATAGCGAGACTCAACGAAAAGGACTTGGAGCCATCAAAAGATAGGAAGGAGACGACGCTGAATCACAACTTCAACAGGAAAAGCGTCCTGGTAAAGCATGGGCTTAAACATAATAGGAGAAACAATACTCCAATATGGGTCAAGGAGGGGAGAGTTCTAAGTATTACCCTTCATCAGCTCAAGCCCTTATTCAAAGCTTAAACATCATCGTCTGAAAGCGTCATCATACTCTTTTATTCACTCACAGTTACATGCCAGAAATTTTGACTAACATTTAAAAATACGCTCTAATGAAAAACCCGCAGAAAAGTCTGTCAGATATGTCTAATTATAGACTAATAGCTTTAGCATCCCTTATGTCAAAACTATTTGAATGTAGCTATAATTTTACATAGATGTCACAAATACTTTGAAACAACGGATAACCAATTTGCTTATAAAACCTCTCATGGCTTTGTTTTTATTAAAACCAACTGTTTTCCTTTGTTCCACTGACCTCTCAAAAGCATTCGACCGTGTTTACCATAAAAAGATGTTTGATATTTTAAGGAAGAGAAAAGTACCTCTTTATATAATAGAGATACTGAAAAATTGGTATGCAACCCAGAGGTTTGGAGTAGCATGGGGAAACTCACTTTCGTCACCATTTCAAACAAAATGTGGCATCAGGCAAGGCAACGTTCTGTCTGCTCTATTATTTGCAGTCTATATAGATGATTGGAGCCGAAAGCATTTGAAAAACGAGGGAGGATGTACCACAGCTGAGAACAGAATAAATCACATTTTATATGCTGATCATTTGATACTACTCAGTCCTTCTGTAAAACCCCTTCAAAAACAAATCGACGCGTGTAAGCTGTATTCTGAAGAACACTACCTTATGGTGAACGCTGCAAAAACCAAAGTAATGATAATTAAGCCGAAAAGATTCATTAGTTATGCAGATCCGGAGTTGTACGTGGTGGATCAAGAGAAGTTGGAAGTCGTCCAGTCTTTCAAATACCTGGGTATGCATATAAACTGTTACCTTAAGGACGATAAGTTAAGTATATCTTAGTTTAACCAGACCACTGAGCTGATTAACAGCTCTCCTAGGGCTGGCCCGAAGGATTAGATATTTTTACGTGGCTAGGAACCAATTGGTCACCTAGCAACGGGACCTACAGCTAATTGTGGGATTCGAACCACACTATATCGAGGAATGAATTTCTATCACCAGAAATAAATTCCTCTGATTCCGCGTTGGCCGAGCCGGGATTCGAACTTCGGACCACCGGATTGGCAGCCGAGCGCGAAAACCACTCGTCCAACGAGGAACTATGAGCATATCACATCATTATACCGCGGTCAGTGCATGAGAGGCATTCTGTTGCTCCGAAGATTTTATAAGTGCGACAATAATGTTAAAGTTCACCTGTTCAAATCATTCTGCACCTCGCTGTATGTTATTCCACTCGCGCTGGAAAGTAGATACGATACCCTGAGCAACTTCTTGTCTGTTGTGATGATTCACCGAGACGTTTTATGAATATTGACAGGTTGCGTAGTATTTCTAAACATTTTGTTAAATTGGGTATTCATACATTTCAAGAACTTTTAAGGAAAAATATAGTTAGTTTATTCCTTCGGCTAAGTAAGAAAAATAATAGTCTTCTTAAAACAGTTTTTAATTGTACTTCTTTTAGAGGGTTAACATTTTCAAAATGGAGTAATCTTTAGTGAGTCATAAAAGTAAACAACTAGATATCTAATTTATAATGAGTTTATATTATGTAATTTACTAAAATAACTTAATGAATGAGATATTGTACATTTACAGGTATGAATATTCATTATGCAATATTCTCTGTAGTTTCTTTTGTAAATATATGTATTTATCTATTGTATATATGGCTTATAGCTGGAATAAAGGATTCAATTCAATTCAATTCAAATGTTCCTCTGTTAAGATACAACTTTGTATGTATTAACACGATGGAAGCATCGTAGTCAGTGACTCCCTTTGCGGAAGAGCTCTTCCCATCTCCATTCATTTTGTGCTAGAAAAGGGCATTAGGTTACCCTTCCATTGAGATGTTCTCTTACAAAAGATAAAACTAAAAACTTTGAAAGATGAATGAAGGTAAAAGGAAGTGGCAAAAAAAAAAAAAAAAAAAAACACGAAAAGAGAATACCAGAAAATATGTCGGGCAAGAGGGCAACATAAAATTTGCTACATACTCATATAAAAGGAACCCACAAAGACATTTTAGCACAAGCACAAACTCAACAGAATAAGAGAACTCGCCCTTTCCCTTCATGCAGCACTGCCCGGTTCCTTACAGTACAATATTCCCGAGATACTATTACTTATAAACGATACGAGAATATTCGATCTGAAAACACCTTCTAACCCTTACTCGATTATTTCGCAAAATCCATTTAAAAACTTATCAGAATGGAGCCTCTTCGTCTTTTAGTAATCACGTGCTAGAAGAATGAGAGAGAGAGAGAGAGAGAGAGAGAGAGAGAGAGAGAGAGAGAGAGAGAGGACACCGCAAATGGATGGGTGTCATTAGAAAGACCTCAGTCATTAAACCCGGAGAAGATTTTGCGGGGAGGGGGACGCCTCGAACGGACTGGCAAGAGCCATGAATCCGATCCATCCTTCATTAAGGAAGGGATCGCCCGCCAATTCTGTTTCTCATTATTGTCTCACTGAGGGCATTTGAAAGCGCCATGAAGGTCCCTTTATCATCTAATGAGGCCGCAAGTGTCCAAAAATACGGGTGCACGTATAACCCAGTTCATTAACAGAAACACATAACAGGTATTGCCACGATATTTTAGGCGATCTCATCCCGCACGTGTTCTACCCTCATCATTTCACCTTCCAAATAAAGTTCTATTAATGAACTCACGAATTAAGCCATATGAGCACAATGGATGTTTACTAAATCACTGTGACCATATATGTGCAATTCGTGATTTCCTGTACCCTCCAAGGAGAACGAGGAACGGGTGAAATGTGTAAATTACTCATACAATTCCTCTAAGATGAAAATGATGAACGATTTGACGTCACCGCTGCTCCCGTGACCGTAAATAAGGTTACGATGCAACCTACTTAGAAACAACTAATGAAATATCCCCAAATGACAACAGTTGAAATAACAAATGTACGTGACTATTTTGCGTGAAAAGGTATGTCTACAGCTATAGGATGCTGCAGGAACTCTAAAATAAAAGATAAATAGATGAAAACCAGAGGGACGTTCGAAGAAAACATTTTCATTATCGATTAACAGACTCCTCCCTGATTTACACAGTAATATTAATCAATGGATTACGGGATTGTGTAGGGAAATCCTGAGTTGGAAACTCATTGTAGCTGCTATGAAAACAGTTGCCAAGGTCCAGTTGCACGAACAGGATCTGCTGATTGCTCCGAAGGGGAGCAGTCCACTGTGAACTTCACCAATCGTTGTCTGCAGCAGCTTTTCGACCTACTTTTGAGCCATTTGCTTTGCCTACATTCCCACTTCCGATCTTCCAATTTCGTGTCAACAACTAATCCATTCCCTCTTTGGACTGTCTTAGGCGCTGAATGGCTGAAAGCGGCCCAGTCCTTGGCTTTACAGCCTGTTTTTCAAAAAACAATAACTACTAACCTATTATAATCAAGCGACAAAACTTTTTAATATATATAATAAAGTTTCAGGGGAATGTACATCGACTGAAAACCCGTGGCCAGGAGCTGCCTTATAGCTAAAGAAATTTCAAGCACATAAGAATCAACAATAAAGTCTAAAATAAACAATCACCAACAGGCGACAGATATTTCCGAAATGATGCATGGATACCCTTGAATTAATGCGTTGTCAAGATATATATATATATATATATATATATATATATATATATATATATATACATATATGTATATTATATAGATATATATGTATATATACATATATGTATATATATGTATATATACATATATGTATCTATGTATATACATATATAATATATATATAATATACTATATATACTATATATGTATATATATACTATATATAATATAATAAATATATATATATATATATATATAGTATATCTCACAGAAAATAAATATAGTGAAGGAACATAACTGAAAGTCTGGTCTATCCTATATATATATATATAGGGATACAATCCACAATGAAGTAAAATCCTCTTGTAGATTAAAATATATATTCTTGTACAAGAATATATATTTTGAAGGAGATCCGTTTCCCAGATACAAGAGAGACTTTCTGGAGGACCAAGTGAAGCCATCAAAGTTCAAACGCGAGGAAATTCTTTTGGAAATGAGACACAGGAAAAATAACCTACGACCTAGAAATCTACAAAAGGAGAACAGATATCAACTTTGACTGAATTGTAAATTGTGCAGGTGAGGTTGCTTCGCAAAAGTCGTTGGCACATAAAGCTCAGCTAGATGGGAAGTTTAGAAATTTATGTAGGCACTCTGTTTGGAATCTTGCTTTTAATCAGGATAATATCAAAATACTTGCGGACTGTGAGCTAGATGAGGATAGTAAAATACTTCTTAGCCTAGGACTCAATTTTTCTCTGGGCACTGAGGACATTGATTTCCTTAGAGGTATTGGTAGCATCAATCAATTTAACTACAAGCATACAGGAGTAAACGTAGATTTTATTAAAGGCATGTTGCTTCATAGTTTTGAGAAGAAGGTAGATCATCTACCACAACGTTTCAACTTGGCATTAGATAGATTGAAGAATAATTCAAGTATTAAAATTTTAAAAGCAGACAAAGGAGGCTGTGTAGTGGTTATGAATAAGAATGATTACCTGATCAAGGCACACAGGCTTTTAAACGATAGTAACACATACCTAAAAGTAACAAAACCCCCTTGCATTAGCGATTTGCAGTCTGAATTTAACAAGAAAATAAAAGCCATAGTTAGCAGTGGTGTGGAAAAAGAAACCAGAAATATAGTCCTGAGTAAGCTAGCGAGAAAACTGCCGTCTTTTAGTTATTTTTACGGAACTCCCAAGATTCACAAGGAGGGGTGTCCTTTAAGGCCCATTGTCGCTAGCTGCAACAATCCTCAGTCGGATCTGTCATCATGGTTAGCGGATGTTTTGGGGAAATTAATAGGGACAATTTCGAAATCTCACATTAAGCATAGTATGGATTTTATGGATCAAATTAAGGAAAAGAATTACATATGTACTATGTACAGTCTAGATATAGTTTCTTTATTCACGAATGTACCACTGAGTTTCGTGCTCGACAACTTGAAGAAATTAGCCTCAGATAATATTTTCAAGCCACCTATACACATCGATAAATTTTGTCATTTGATTAACATTTGCGTTGAATCTACAATTTTTAAGTTTAATGGTTCGTTCTATCAACAAAAATCCGGGGTCTCGATGGGCTCACCTCTCTCCCCTATATTGGCTAACTTATGTATGGAATTTTTCGAAAAGGTTTACGTTGACACACTACCGGAAGACATCAAGCCTGAAATTTGGGTTAGGTACGTAGATGATATTTTTATTGTTTTTAGACACGGCGAGGAAGCCTTTCTTAGGTTTTTAGAGTTGCTTAATGGTTTTTTGCCCTCAATTAAATTTACAGTGGAAAAGGAAATGAAAAATAGGCTTCCCTTTCTAGATATGGTAGTTCATAGAGACACAGTGAGTAGTGACTTTAAATTCAGCGTGTATAGGAAGAACACCCACACAAACACCTATATTCATTACTTTTCATATCATGAACCTAAAGTAAAGCACAACGTTTTAACCAATTTATTTTTTCGAGCATACCGAATATGTGATCCCCAGTTCATTGACGCCGAAATAAATTTCTTGGTAGATAGTTTTACTAAACTGTGTTACCCAAAGTTTTTTTATACTACAGTCTCTATCTAAAGCTAGATCGATGTTTTACGCCCCTCATGATGTAACTGAAAAGGCAGATTTTAAGGCATCTCTTGCTCTTCCTTATATTAGAGAACTTAATAAATTTTCTAGGCAGCTTAAAGGAAAAAAGAACGGCTTCAACGTAGTTTTTCAGTACAACAGTACAATCAAGAAGAAACTCATTAAAAATAACCCGGGTAATAGAGAGAATGTAGGAGTATATGTGATACCTTGTAGTGATTGCAATGAATGTTACGTGGGAGAAAGCGGACGTTCCATTGATAAGAGAAGGGAAGAACACGTTGCTGCTTGCAGAAGGGGAAGTTCATACAGTGCAATTGCGCAACATACATGGGAGAAAAACCACGCAATAAATTTTAAAGGTACAAAGGTTGTTTTTGCTTGTAAAGACAGGACTTTGAGACGAGTAGTAGAAGGGGCGTTAATTTCATTAAACGAGACCTTTGCAGGAAATACTGGCATTACAGAAAATACAGCTATTTGTGAAGAGATATGTAGGAAAGGGAAAATTTCAAACTTTAGAAATATTTGTGCTAATAACGATGCTGCTTCCTTTCCTGTTTACTCCACTCAGGTCATTTCTCCAACAAACCACCCAACCACCATAGAACAAGTAGTTGACAATAGAAACATTCCCCCACGAAGATCTAGACGAATTCTGGAAAGAACGAGGGCTCAACCGCCTGATCATTCATAATATGAACCAGCTTGTTAGCTAACCGTTGTTTTTTCAAATGTTTGTGCTCTTACTTGATAGTTCCTTGAGGTGACATATCACATTTTAGTGAACAAGACCACAGTTGATGGTCGAAAGCTTTATTCTTGTACAAGAATATATATTTTAATCTACAAGAGGATTTTACTTCATTGTGGATTGTATCCCCATTTACTTAGAGGTACGACATAGTACCTGGCTTCTGCATATATATAATATATATATATATATATATATATAATAATATATATATATATATATATATATATATATAGCAAATTATGTTATGCAGTGCACAATAAATAGACCAGACTTTCAGTTATATTCCTTCACTATATTCATTTTCTGTGATAAACAAGATAGCAAGTACAACAAGCCGTTACATTTGACAAAAATTAGGATATTCAATCTAAAGAATAACAAAGATATCATCCTGGAATGGATAATACCTTATGAAATATATAACAAACTGAAAGTGGGACAGTTATTGAAAGAGAATTTCACGTATAAAAATTATAAATAACAATTCATACATTCAGAAAATATGTCTGATAAAAATCTACTGATTAAGTAAACAGTGTTTTATTCCTTTAAATGTAACTTTCCTTTTTAATTAAAGCTTCCATTTCATTAGTTTCCTTAAAAATGTCCTAGGCAAAACTTCCTCTGCCGTGTCCCTACACAGGATAATACTAAAGCCATCTTTTATTCCTTTGTAAAAAAAAATTTTTTAATTTTGTACTTTCTTTTAGTGGTATCGTTAACAGCTATTTGCGTATAGTTGAGGAGCGTATTCAAGTCATGGCACTTCCAAATTCGCATAGAAAAAAAAATTCTATTCACGCTAAATCCATCAATGGTCAAATCCCCCAAAACTGTATTTCTGCAACCCTTCAAATGGACGTCTCTCCTCTTTCATGGAAGTCAACAAAAAGTTTTAAATCTGGAACAAACTAAGAAATTGATTATATTTCGCTTTTTTCAGCTATGACCTTTATCCGAGATGCCAATTAAAATGGAGTTCTACTATGAATATAAGAAAAAAAAAAAATCGGCTCAAACCCAAAAATATTACACGGCATCGCTAAACAATCCGCTGTTTAAAAACTTGTATTCCCTTATCTCATTATGCGTTTTATTATGCAGTTCTACTGTATCTCCTCCATACTGGTGGACTGCAGCCGCTTTTGTATTCTTTCGCTGTAATTCTGCTTTTAGTGTCTATCGAATGAATCAACATGACTTGGGTATTCCTGGAACTCTCGCTCAAAAGCAGTCACGTCCATAATGATTTGGTTTCATCGTTCTCATCATTCATGTCAATCAAGAACCCTCGTCGTCTCATTTAATAGAAATACCAGTTTGTGACGGCCTGTGTTTACGTGCGCGTGCGCGAGCAAATTACAACGTAATTCGTCAGTGTATAATTACGTTTCTTCAGTTCCGTAGAGATGATAAGGTAAACCAGTATAACGTAAACACATTGGCATTGAAATCTATAGAACACTGCGGCAATACCCTCTGTGTTGAGTTCAATAATGAAGTTGTTCACAGGTATCCATACCTGTATGTTGTATCTTTGTGGCCTCATTGGATGACATCATCAAAGGGACCGTGACGTTGGTCTCTTGCCTAACCGGTAAATTCCCCGAGACAATAATGAGAAACAAAATTGAATTGACGGTCTCTCTGCTAATCAGGGATGGAAGGGGCTCCTAACTCATCCCTATCCCTTGTCACCCTTCCCTTTCCATTCCCTTCCCTTCGCTTCCCTTCCCTAAAAACACTATCCATGTGTAATGACTCTCTCCGAGTAGTGCCTGTAACATCATTAATAACAAAAAAAAAAAGAAGGTTCTGAAGAAGGCTTCACACTGAAGAGTATTTACATAGGTGTCCTGATTTAAGAGCATGGGTGAAAGATACTTTAGTAATTTTAACCTGCTGGAGAGAGAGAGAGAGAGAGAGAGAGAGAGAGAGAGAGAGAGAGATTCAAGTAAAATTATTAGTCTTTTGCTTTGTACGGTTATAAATAGTTGTAAGCCGAAGGGGAATTCACAGCAATCCGTAGGTGGATGCAAACACAGTTAAGCTTCGTGTCATGGAATATACTGTGGCCTTTTGAATGTTTTAACTGGACATACCCACCACGCCTCGAGGGAGACACGCAAAACTAATATTTCTACCCGGTCCAAGATTGCATAGAAAAATGGAGACCAACCCATCTATCTCTTCGAAAAAAGGATACACTAAACTGAAGGAAACTTCTGTTTAGATGAAACTGAAACCGTTGGTAGCTTCTGTTGTTGGTAACTGAATATACATTATTCTATGGAGAATTCCTAAAGTTTACGAAAGAACACAAATATATCCACGAACATTGTAATACCGTCTGCTCACAAACATTTATTTTTCAGGGATTTTATCATATTACTATACATGAATATCATTCTCGTGTTGGCATTATCTATATAACATTAAAATATAATTTGGCTGTTCACAAGACTGTACATACACTTATGAACATATGTATATGTGCTACTTCCACCGATTTCAGCTTGAATGTTTACGAAAAACTGTGCTGATTATATCTTTTAATTTCCAAAGAGTTTCATAACTACCATCAAGCTAGAAAATATCGCATAAATACATATCCAAAGATGGGAATGCCTTTGAAATGGCTGTTCTAGATTTGCTTTTACTGAAAATTGCAAGTAGTACAAATCAAAAGCTTAAAACTTTTGTAACTTGAAGTAAAACGAAGCAATTGGTACTTCGATTACTCTGACACAATTCTCCTTATATTTTGATTATTTACTTACATTTTTATCAATTAATTTGTTAATTATTTTCTTATTTTTCATACGTGATCTCTTCTTTCGTATTTCCCATTTCCTACTGTTACTTCTATCTAATGAACGCCATATTCTTTTGAAGCTCAAATATCGAGTCAGTGGCATCTGTAGGCGTCTTCCTTATGAATAGGGTTCATCTTTTGCATAACAGTAATAATAATTCATAATTTATTTGACCATTCTATTTGTAAATCGAATTAGCAACAAGTAACATTTGTCAAAATTGGTTCTTGGAATGTCTTATTTTCTATCTACACTGATTCTTGAATTTTCATCTTTCTTAACGTCTTAAAAATGAAATAAGAGTGGAAACACTAAACTACTCTATAAATTAATAAACGTAAAAACAAAAATAACTAAAATCACTGAAGTTTAATCATTCTAGCTCCTGCAAATGTACGTTTGAGAGTAGCTGAATATTCACGAACAGAGAGTTAATTCCGACAGTTAGAATTCATGATGACTAATCCCTACACAATCCCACACACCGACCAGATCCACTGTAGATCAGACAGCTAATAGTGTAACTGGATTTTCTCTACTCCGAATGACACAGAAATCACAGAAACGCCAACGGTGGAAAAATACTCAGCTATGAGGGTAAAGGGAAAGGGTTAGTCGAACTTTCAACTGAACCACTTGAAAATAATACGTAGGCATACTCAGGCACATTGCGTAACAAGATCAAAATCACCGTGTTGGTGACATTACTCCGGACTGTTTGCAAGAACAATCACCAGAAAGATTCTATAAATAGCTACGCAACGCAAAGGCCAATGAACGATAATGCCATCTTCAGTATATATCTACTGTGTGTGTGGGTGCGTGTGTGTGTGTGTGTGTGTGTGTGTGTGTGTGTGAGAGAGAGAGAGAGAGAGAGAGAGAGAGAGAGAGAGAGAGAGAGAAACACATTATGTAAAGGCACTTCCCATTTGCTCTTCCCTAGGCAACATTGAGATAAATAGCAATATTTGATTTCCAAGACTCCCCGAGATGATATTTTGCGACAAAAATCCTAATAATATTTACTCTTATGTAAGGATAACTACGAGAGTGAAATAAACCTCCCATTTCGGGAATCTCTACCTAGACAAGACAAAACACAAGCGAAGCATATTATTCAAGATGGGAAAACCATATATGTTTTTCTCTAGTCGTACGTGATATGAAAAAAAAAAAATTGAAAGATACAGATACTGGGAAAGATTAAAAGTTAAGAGATGACGTTTATTTTCGAACAGGATATAAAAGGTGGGGAGTTATTTAATCAATCGTGACACCGTCACAAACAATTCAGCACTGACACATAGACTTCTTTAAGAATATTTGGCTCGGAGAGAAAAAAAAAAAACGGAAGGGCAGGAGAATCAGCTTAACAAACACATGCCGAGGAAGGCGCACAATAGAGTACGCATTGTTACTTAATCATTGACAGTGAGAACCTCAATGAAGTAGACTTTGTCGACAAAGGAGAGGGGGATTGGAGGCCGACTCCCAATATTAGCAAGAAAAGCGTTTCAAAGGATTTACGCCTCGAAGGATGAAGCGAAACTACAGGTGGAGGTTGGTTTTGTTTGTTTGTATGGTGTTTTAATTAACGTTGCATGGAACCAGTGGTTATTCAGCAACGGGAGGTGGAGGTTGGGGTGGTGGGGGTGGAATTCACGTACAACTTAAAATCCGTCTGCGCTTTTCCTACCAGCTTTATAAATCAAGGCCGCACAGTGGCATCTAGGAACAGTACAGATTAGGCAGTTCAGAGATAATGGAAAATGCATTACTTCATACTTGATGTTATATTAACGACGTCATCACAGCGGATAATATGATTACTGGTATAAAGGAATCAGGTGAAGCAAATGCAAATAATAGATGTATAAAACAGGAAATGGTGACTTTATTTGTAATTATTAGCTGAGTACCAAATAAAAGAAGATGAAGTGATATATATATATATATATATATATATATATATATATATATATATATATATATATATATATATATATATATATTAAAAACAAAAAGTCCATCCACATTATTCCAATAATATTTATATAGCATAATTGTTATACAACATGCTCAACAGGAAGTGAACAAATTTAAATTTGTCGCAGCCACTATCATTACTGGACCCTAAATGAATAAGCAAAAGGAAGACACCTTAGTTCAATATTCAGCTCCATGTAAGAGGCGTCTGGGACTTCTGAGAAACTTCTGAGAGGGAGCAACATTCGCCTCCTACATTTAAAATCTCTGGCATCGAGATGCTCCTCCCATTGCAGGGCACCTGTGAACATTAGTTCCAAGTAGCCAATAGGAGTGGACGAAATCGTTTAGAGAACGAAGGCTTTCAGTTCGGAGGGGACGCTCGAGAATATGTGAAATTCCTTTATAAAACGGGTATCATTTTAGTTAGTTCTGGCTTAAAATCCTGAACAATACACACATGCACACACTATATATATATATATATAATATATATATATATATATAATATATATATATATATATATATATATATATATATATATATACACAATGTCCATCCACATTATTCCAAAAATATAAATAGCATAATTGTTACAGATGCTCAACAGGAAACGAACGCGTTTAAATTTGTCGCAGTTAACGTTACTGGATCCTAATATGAATAAGCAAAATGAAGCTACCTTAGTTCAATATTCAACAGCATGTAACGTCCTCCAGGCCTTCTCTTATCATTAATTTTGACGTGAAAGCTTGGGCAAAGATTGAAAAATGTGGAGATTGCTCGATTGTCTCTTGGGATGGCTTTACTTCCATTTGCATTACGTTTCTCGTGGCATTTTCTTCTTACTTGTAGTTCGGATGCAAATCTCAGGAAATGAATATGACTGACAGGACCGAGAAGGACGTCACTTATTTCACTTATCAAAATCGACAGCAGGCGCTCAGTATGATGTGGTGAATGAGGGCCTTTCACGAATATCTTTGGATGTGTACATAGTAAAAGAAGGATAAAAAAAGGGAGATACTAAGAGAATGGTATTACTTAACGAGACAAGTATTGTATTTGCTTCATTAATGAAAGCACTTTACGAATCAATGGGGACTTCCTAAGAAATAAGAACATTTTCAATGTATGAAAGAGAGAAAGGTTCCATACAATGCATAAAAAGCCAGAGCCAACAGCAATAAACAAAAATAAAGCGTCTATTCCAGGTTAGACAATATCAACATCAAAAGGAAAGGTAGTTTGCAGTTCCAAGGTTATTTAAAGGTTTTCCAGAGTGACGTCGAGAAATACTGTTTGCCAAGTCAGATTAACTGAGTCCGAGGGATTATTCCACATAAAATATCGGGCCAATTACGAGTGTAATCAGTAACGATGATAAGACGACCATTTAAGAAGAACTTTTCTATTACTCTTGAGTGGACACGAAACTCCAGCAGCTTACGTGAAAGGCAGTAAGTGAAGGTCAGAGGTAAGAACACACTTATGCACACACATGCCGAACCTGCCGTCTAGAGACATGCTTAGATGACACCGTATGAATTTATTCTTTTTTTTTCTCTTTTTTTTTGCAGTAGCGTTTTTGCAGGTTGATAAGATCATCAGTGCAGCTGCAATAACAGAAACAATTTTTTTTCCTTGGAACGTAGAGGATGAGTTAGACATTAAGGAAAGAGATTGACAATTATATATCTAACAATCTAAATATATTATTACTGATTAACTTCAATCGTTATCCGTAATATTTATATTACGGATATTTATATTATATCGGTTTTATTTATATTATATCTATATTTCGGTTAACATTACTCTTTGTAAAGTAAATATTCCCAAAGCATATCAAAAGGTTTCGCTGAAAACCTTTCTATTTAATCATTTACTCTGAAGACGGTGTACTATTTTCCCCACAAGCCAAAATCATTAATTTGCATAGGTAATACTACAGTATTCTCTTTTAATCTCACATCCTACAAGTATTGTACCTTTAAACTGAATAAAATGTACTGTATTAAAAATTGAATATTTTAACAAAAACACATACAGACATGAGCGCGCGAGCAGGTACGCATGCAAACACGTACACATACATAGTGTGTGTGTTTTGTGTGTACTCCGACCCATAAGATTAAAAGAAAATGCATAATACTATTGAGATAGGGAATGAAGGATACAGAGAGGCCGTTCATTTCATTATCAAGTTAAAAACAATAAACAGTAAAATCATAAAGAAGGCTAAAAAAAGCAGTAAAAGAAAATAAACTTTAAAAAGCAGATCAGTCACTCAAGGGATTATATTAGTTTAGAGCAGTCAAATTTTTTCGTTTCAAAATTGAGAGAGAGAGAGAGAGAGAGAGAGAGAGAGAGAGAGAGAGAGAGAGAGAGAGAGAAGCTGTCAGGCAACTGTACTTCATGATTTTCTTTTATTTCCTTTAAAAGTAATATTCTTTTTGTTTTTCATTCCATATATTTAGAAATTAGCAGATATTTTCACTATGCATAAGGGACAACAATGACCGGTTCCTTACAGAAAACTGCCTTACTTTGATCTTCCAACCAAAATTGTACAAATCCATACCTCCGCCCGATCAAGCCTTGGAGATCATTGTGCTTTCGTCGTCGTTGATCGAAGATCCCCAGGATTCTCTTTTCGCGTGCATTCCCTGGAGCAAAAATAGATCTGTAAGTCATTCCAATCTTTGCGTTGTAACGCTCGGCACCTGGATATGCAGTGGCAGTCACGCGAGGCGCCTCGAATGGATGTATTATACCCTATGGAGAGATTTTAAATTGACCTTCTATCTTTATTCTTGGTTTCTTACGAAGGCGAATAGTATCACTGCAGTTTGCGGCCTGAGATTTCCCACCTGAGAGTTATTGGATGTCGGTGATTTCGTTTTCCTTGAGATACCAGGCTCTGAAAGTGACTTTATTGTTTTAGATTTTTAATTGGCAGTGCAAAGGAATAGTTTTAATATTAAAACCACTAGTGTTTTTCTTGCGTTATTGACACTTTTTATTCTATTCGGAATACTACTGAAATTTTGTGGTTTTATTAAATTAAAGTAATTTTTTTACTTGCTGGCTTAATGTTTTGCGTCAGTTAGACATAATGTTCATAGATACCATAAAAACAGTAGTATTATTGACTTCAAAGTGCAATCAAGGATTAAAAATTTCAGCAAATGCCATTTGCAATTTTATCAAAATAATCTCCACTATTTACGTTTTCTTCCATTGATATCAAGATCCGGTGAACTAAGTTGAAGTAGTTCAGCCTGTTTTCTTTTCTGGACAGCATGAAGATGCTGTTTTCTGTAAATCAATTAAATTAAGGAAGAAACAGCAAAATCCAGATCAAAACTAAATTATATTTGTGATCACCTGAAATATATAGTGAATCTTATGGGAAAAAAAATCAGATACATGTGCTCATTGTTTTTACCTGATTTTGGTGACAGACTGACGAACACCATAATCCCCTTGGTTGAGGTAATAATAATTATAGTGGAGAAGGAATATACTGGTACTATACCTATCTGGTCATTTATTAGTGGAGTGTAGCAATACATGATGTAGTTGATAAGCGAATTGATGACCTTTACATAAAGCTAGACTCGTCTATTTTATAACCCACAGTGGGGTGAGCGCCTCAGTGGCGTGGTTGGTTTAGTGTTTGCCTCTCACCTCGGTGGTCGCGGGTTCGATTCTCGGCCATTCCATTGAGGAGTGAGGGATGTGTATTTCTGGTGATAGAAGTTCACTCTCGACGTGGTTCGGAAGTCACGTAAAGCCGTTGGTCCCGTTGCTGAATAACCACAGGTTCCATGCAACGTAAAAACACCATACAAACAAACAAACAAATAACCCACAGTGGTTCTTGGTTGATTATTTATACTTGAGCCATATTCCCATGGGGGAGAGTGGTATAACTAGAAATAATGACTGTAAATATAGAAAAGCAACTTCTATTTTTCTTAATCGCCTTTGTGTAATGATTATTTTTATATTTTAAAAAATCTCCACTTGGATAATAGAGTATCAGAATGGTCTTCATTATTATAATATTGTATGTGGCAAAATACATGAGACATATTTCTCTATTGTAAAAGGAATGATTCCTTTAAATTTAGCTAAGGTTCTAAATCTGTCGGCTCGAACGAGGAGGCCAGTTACCTTTCAGCCCTCGAAAAAGTAACTGAATACTCACGAAGTGGATCAATGGATGAAAATTGTAGGTTTTTTTGCCTTAAGTATTATTCCAAGGTTTTCGACACAGTGGATAATTAATTCAATGAGAAAGAGTTTTTTCCATTCAAATATTTTTGTTATTTTTATTATTTTAATTCCATAATGTAAGCGATCACTTTGCGTAATGCGAGAAGAAACGAAGATTGCATGGAAAAATCGTATTATAACTGTTCGAAAGTAGCAATTATTGTTATGTTCTAATCTCTCTGCTCTTCTCTCTCTCGTCTCTCTCCTCCTTCTCTCGTCTCTCTCTCTCTCTCATGTATTTATTTACTGTTACCGAATTCTAAGTGCTCTCTCCACATTCGTTTTACCTATTATATCATCTGTCTACCAAACACAAGTAAAAACGACTAAAGGATTTTTACAGGGATCACTGGACTTTACTAAGCTTCTCGGTAATGTGAAATTCAGTTACTTTATGTATATTACTATTCTCGTCAAACTTACTTCATTTCGCTCTAGTTACATCAGCTTAGAGTTCAGGCAGGCGAGTTTGAGGAATATCGTTCCTGATTGCAGTCGGAATTGGACAGCATTTTTATGTAAAATTATCCTTCGCATGCAAGTTAATCTTACTTGGCAAACTGGTTTTACCAGCCGCTCAAGGAAAGCCATTAGTGTGCACTGAACATTAAATTCTGTCTGGATATCAGATTCATTTATTAAATACATACTCCGCGGAGTTCATTGATATGGGTTTGGCAACGGTGAAATTTGATAAAGTATTTGACTTGGCAATAAGGAAAAAAGAGAGAATTTGGGAATTTACATGATATATTGTTTCTAGTTTTTCTCTGTTTTTTTATATATATAGTCGTTGCTCTTTTTTTATCGTTTATTGTATTTGCCATTATAGGAACTACAATAGCCAAAACACACGGATTAATGGTAACCATATATGATCACCATGGATAATAAAAAAAAGCCGTATTATCTACAATAATAATAATTTTCAACCAAAAATTGCCGTCAGTTCTCCGCAGGGGACATCGTCCTCCCGATCGGTCTTTGGCGATGATCGGAACTTATATACATTTGTCTCTGGGGTAAAGAAACGCTGGCAACTTTTTTCCTTTCTGTGTGATCCTCACAAAAACCCAGATAGATCTATGTCATTTCAATCCTTCGCTTATAGCTCCCATCGGCCGGATATACAGCGGCGGATATGGGAAGGACGGCGAGTGGTTTTTTTATCCCGTATAGACTGGATTAAGGCAAGACTTCCGTTACATAAAGCTACGTCATGCTATTCCTAATATATGTGAGTTACATCATTGCCTCCCCCCCCCCCCCCCCCCCCGGCTCCAATTATTAGGGAAATGTCCTGATGAGCTAACATTAACATCTGGTGCATGATATAGTAGGCAAAGATCATGAACCAGGGTTAAAATAGGAATTTAGACCATTTTTTTTGCCATGAGATACACGTGAAGGCCGAAGCGATCTTATGTACTTGAATCTAAAACTGACATCAAAATTGTGTTTGTTTAACCAGTGGTTGATATGATGTCATAGGACGGACTTTTTTCTTGTTCTTAACGTTTCCCATTGAACAGACATAATAGAAATTTATTAAATAAAAACAGGTTCACTGTCAGATAGGTTAGAAATGTTATTGAATAATATTAATAATAATAATGGGCACAGTTTTCCGTGGCGAAAATGAAGACAGTGGTTGCAGTTCCACAATAATATAGCATGTGAGTAAATGGTCTTAATGGATATTAAAAGCTTTCGAACCTTGTACTAGGTTCATCTTCAGTCAAGTGAACATTATGACTTTAAAAATTCATTGAAGTAAACTTTTGAATCAAGACAATTCTACAACGAAGAACGCAAATGAAGTAAGCGCTCAACAGCCCAACTAGGTAATTCTGTTGTTGATGTTCGAATTCCTGTTTGCTATTCTGCTGGAACGTCTTTTGGACTGTGATGATGCTGTATGGTGTTCCCCTGGCGGCACGAGGCAGATGAAAAACTGAGCTTGTCTTAAAATCTAAATTCTTAAAGTTTTTAAGAATGTAAAAATTGACTAATGGGTCTTCCCCAACGAACGACTTGTTACCGTCAAAAGCTTCTCCTAAGTTTATGGCGACGCCTTCCACTAGTCTTCTTGTTTGGACATTGTTATATTTAAAGATTACGTTAGATCCATCCCAGTTCGGTCTATGGTTGTTCTTAAAAGCATGGGAGACTATTGCATTGTTCTGTGCATGTAGTGCATATGCGCGTTTGTGTTCCCCTATTCGGGTCGGTAGTCCTCTTCCTCTTTCCCCAAAATATTTTCCCTTACAGTCTTGACAGGGGATTCCGTAAACACCCGGAATGATAGTATTCTTGTCGCTATTTTTGTTTCTAAGTAGTTTATGGCTAATCGTGTTGGGGTATTTTAAAACTATTTTAGTATCTTTCTGGCTATTGTTAGCATAGTTACATAACTTGTCGAGGTTGGGATTAAATGGGAGGGGTAAGAATCTCTTGTTTTTCCTTGGGGTTGTTAACAGGACGATAAAATACTTTCTTAGCTCGTGAAATGGCTTTGTCAATAAAATGATCGGGGTATCTTGGTCCTCTGAAGGTTGATCGTATGTGCTGAATTTCTCCATCGACAACCTCCGGGTCGCATATTTTAAACGCACGTAGGGCAAAGTTCATAACTACATTGCTCTTAATTAATTAGAAACAGAAATAACGACAAGAATACTATCATTCCGGGTGTTTACGAAATCCCCTGTCAAGACTGTAAGGGAAATTATTTTGGGGAAAGTGGACGAAGACTACCAACCCGATTAGTGGAACACAAACGCGCATATGCACTACATGCACAGAACAATGCAATACCCTCCCATGCTTTTAAGAACAACCATACACCGAACTGGGATGGATCTAACATAATCTTTAAAAATAACTATGTGCAAACAAGAAGACTAGTGGAAGGCGCGCCATAAACTTAGGAGAAGCTTTTGACGGTAACAAGTCGTTCGTTGGGGAAGACCCATTAGTCAATTTTTACATTCTTAAAAACTTTGTTAAAAATTCTGATTTTAAGACAAGCTCTGTTTTTCCTCTACCTGTTGCCGCCCCCTCTTCTGCTCTCCTCCCTTAGACAGGTTACAGCACAATGGACGTGACGTCCAGCAATGTTGCAGCCGCGCCGCCAGGGGAACGCCATGCAGCATCATCACAGCCCACAAGACGTTCCAGCAGAATAGCAAACAGGAATTCGAACATCAACAACGGAATTACTTAGTTGGGCTGTTGAGCGCTTCCTTCATTTGCGTTCTTCGTTGTGGAATTGTCCTGTTCAGAAGTTTACTTCAATGAATTTTTAAAGTCATAATGTTCACTTGAATGAGGATGAACCTAGTACAAGGTTCGAAAGCTATTAATATCCATTAAAGACCATTTACTCACATGCTATGTTATTGTGGACATGCAACCAATAATAATAATAATAATAATAATAATGTGTATTTTGGTAGAAGACCCTCTTTTAGGCAAATACTGTTAAAAAGAATGGCAGAATTAAGCGAGTTGATTTTATATATTTTTCTATTTTCCTTACAATTCGCTTCTCAGGCTCAGCGATGTTTCTGATTAACTGACCAATATTCATATTGGGAATTTTCAAAAATCATAAATGCTGAAGGTAATCTTTTATTGGAACAGGATATCAGGTCCAGGTCAAGCAGGGGTCGTCGTCAGTGCTGGTATTATTCCGTAGGCGTAGTTCAGTTCGGGTCCGGGTTCGTCTTCGGTTTAAGGGCTGGTATTGGTGCTGGTATAGCTGGCATATCTGGTATTACGTGACGTTTCGACCTTCTCGAAGGTCATCCTCGGACTAGTCGTTTGAAGAGACTGGCCCCCACGGGATGACAGGATTCCTGCTATGGACGGAATTCCTGTCGTTCATCCCCAGGCACACTACTGTGGCGCTCGCACGAGAGAATCCCCGAGACCTTCGAGGCGAGATCCACGACTTCGTCCAAGACCAGCCCGACCAATGAGAATGCAACTCTAGGTCCGAGACGCTATAAATACCGCCCCACAGACTTTCTTGCTACAGTCTCGTCAAACGACTGGTCCGAGGATGACCTGCGAGAAGGGCGAAACGTCACGTAATGCCAGATATACCAGCTATACCAGCACCAATACCAGCCCTTAAACCAAAGACGAACCCGGCCCCGAACTGAACTACGCCTACGGAATAATACCAGCACTGACGACGACCCCTGCTTGACCTGGACCTGATATCCTGTTCCAATAAAAGATTACCTTCAGCATTTATGATTTTTGAAAATTCCCAATATGAATATTGGTCAGTTACTCAGAAACATCGCTGAGCCTGAGAAGCGAATTGTAAGGAAAATAGAAAAAACAATATATAAAAAAATAATAATGGTTATGTTGGTCATATTATATGCGGAACTGTTCATATGACAGAATAAAATGTTATTGAAATACGAATATCAGTAGAAGGATAACAATTAATAGCTTTCTATTTTCCTCGAATTTTAAAGTATATATCATTTTCGAATGGAAGGGCTGAATAACTTTTCCCTGAAATATGAATCGGTTGAGTGCTGTGTGGTGTTAATGTTTTCCAATATTTTGAACCGGATTCATTGACGATTTTTGTGTACAAGCGTCGCAACTATTATGGTAGTCAATGCCTGGGATAACTGTCCAGTATGTTGAGGGTTTTCTAGAATGAAATGGAATGAAGGAAGGTTTTAAAGGTTTGGGAGCCAGATATCGACTTGCTAAAAACCTGCAATGTAATTTGGATGAGTCCTTGATAGTAGAGGGTCAGTGTTCCATGATTCGGATTCCCTCCGAATTGTGCTTTTCGGGATTAGTTTCTTGTATATCATTCTAACAGCACCGTAGCTATATAAATCATCTCCCTTTCATTATATCTTCAATACGTTTGTCTGTCATTCAGGAACTTCTGGTTATAAAAACTTCTGCAGTTTCAACTTGTAGGCTCCAAGCTGTTATATAATTCAAGTCGTTGAAGGCGTTTATTGTCAGGGGCCCTGAAGACACACTTCAGGTTGCTGACAGTTTCCTGAAACCCAGGCCCAAGTCTCTCTCTCTCTCTCTCTCTCTCTCTCTCCTCTCTCTCTCTCTCTCTCTCTCTCTGATATTAGAGTTCGATCTTAATCAAGGCAGGAATGATTCCAGCACATTTTACTCGCTACTATTATTTACCTCTGTTTATCTAAACATTGGATTGCATGAATGACGGTCATTGACCTGTTTGCTCTAAGTATTTTACCGTATAATGGTTAGATGAGATATCTCGACGAAACATCTTCATCCTTTCATGGGATCAAGGTCTATAGAATTTGCATTGGATGTTCTGTGTGGGTGTGTCCGTACGTGCGTGCGCGCGCTCTATTTGTAACCCAATTGTCAGAGGGAATGAACTGACCTCACACACGGGAAAATATCTTATTTCTCAATGCATCCTTGTTACCTGATAAAATTCTTATGATTAATGAAGCACTGAAATACCTTCTCGTATTGTGAAAGAATATTCTTCTCTCAAGATCTTACTTATTTTGTTTGTCGTTTTACGATGTACGTATCCTGAGGTATTCATGAGAGATGTATCATTTGCTGTCGATCCGGTCAGCCTATTTATTCTCTGAGGTTTGGATAAGTAAGAACACGATGTGAGAAACGTTTTTTAGAAAGGAAAGGAAAGCACCCTCCATATGTTTCTATCACTGGCCATGCTTTAAAACTAATGGTAAGACAATACCCAAAGGACGTTACGTACTGTTACGAAAATCGGACCAAGGTGTCTTCATTTTGCATATTTATTTAGGATCCAGTAACGACAGTGGCTGCACCCGAAGCAGCGACAAATTTAAACGTTTCACCTTTTGTTTAGATGGTTTTGTAATAATTATAAGTATTGGAATAACTTGGATGCACATTGAGTTTTTTATATATAGAGATATAAGTTAATTGATTTATTTATTCATTTTTTTGCTAATTGGTTAATAATTACAAATAAGCACCCCATTCCATATTACATAGACCAGTTTTCTTTCTTGTTTGCTTGACCTGATCCCCTTATAACGTTAATGACGTCATCTGCTGTAATGACAACGGTAACGTAACATCAAGTGTGTACTAATAAATCTTCCGTTACAGCTAAACTTCTTTCTTCTACTGTTCCTAGAAGCCACTCTATGACCTTGATTTTTAAAGCTAGGAAAGAAAAGTGTAGACGGATTAATTAATTTGTGCGCAAATCCCTCCCTTACCCAACCCCACCGGTAGTCTCGCTTCATCCTTTGGCGCGTAAACCTTTGAAACGCTTTTCCTGCTAATGTTGTGAATGAATCTGCTCTGTCTGTCTGTGTATAAAAGTCCTCTTCGTTAAGGGTCTCAGGGTTAATGATTAATGAATGTTGCCTTGGGAAGAGCAAATGGGAAGTGCCCATAATGTGGTTCTCTCTCTCTGTTCCACACACACACATACACACAAAAAAGTTCATATATACTCTATAGGCCATTGTCGTTCATTGGAGTTAGTGTAGCTATTTATAGAATCGGCTATTGCTCCTACAAACAGTCAGGCACACAAACATTAGGGCGTAATGTCACCAACACAGTAATCTAGATCTCGTTACGCATTGTGGGTAAATATGCCTACGTATTATCTTAAAGTGGTTCAGTTGAAAGTTCGACTAACCCTTCCCCCTTTATCCTCATAGCTGAATATTTTTCCACTGTTGGCGTTTCTGTGATTTGTGTCATTCGGAGTAGAGAAATCCAGTTACGCCATTAGCTGTCTGATCTACAGTGGATCTGTTCGGTGTGTGGATGTGTATAGGGATTAGTCATCATGAATTCTAGCTGTACGAATTAACTCTTTTGTTGGTGAATACTTGCAGCTACACTCAAACGTACATGTTGCAAGAGCTAGAATGATTAGATTTATTTGATTTTTTAAAGATATTTTTACCTTTATCGATAAGATTTGGAGAAGCTGCATTTGGGGTGTGTCAGTGTTTACACTTTTATTTCATTTGCATGGCGTTAAGACAGACGGTTCAAGGACAAGTTTGGATTCAAAATAAGATAGTCCAAGAAACTATGTTCATAACAAATTACTTGTTGCGAAGTTGATTTTCAGATGAAATTTTCATGCAAATGAGGAATTTGACGGAATAGCTGAGGTCACAGTGGAAGCTTGAAGACATGAAAAGCTCTTTTCAACAGGATACTTATATTCATATGATGAATTGTGTCCAAGTAGCACAATGGCTGTATCAGCTCTTCTTTGTACCGCAATTTACAAAACTTGTTTAGCATTCGATTTGTACAATTTTCAATGAGAGCAAGTCTTGAACAACCATTTCAAAGGTATTCCTAACCTTGGATATGTATTTAAGCGATATTTTATAGCTTGATGGTAGATTTGAAACTCTCTGGATATGAAAAAGAAAATCAACACAGTTTTTCGTAAACATTCAAGCGGAAATCGGTGGAAGCAGCACATATGCCTATGTTCATAAGACTATGTACAATCATGTGCAACAGCCAGATTATATTTTGATGTTATGTAAATAATGCCAATACGAGAATCATATACATATATAGTAATATGATAAAATCCCTAAAAATATATCTTTGCTAGCAGACCTTGGGTATTACAATTTTCTATGGCATATTTGTATTCTTTTGTAAACTTAAGGAATTCTCCATAAAATAAGTGTATAATCAGTTATCAACAACAGAAGAAGCTGCCGACGGCTTCAGTTTCATCTCAGCAAAAGTTTCCTTCAGTTTAGTGTACCTTTTTTTTTCAGAGAGGTAGTTGGGGTGGTTTAAAGGAAAGATAATGGTCTCCCCCATTTTTCTATGCTAGGTGGGCTTACTTGGTAGAAATATTAATTCTGCATGTCTCTCTCGAGAAGCGGTGATGCTGAACATTTAAGTTTCAAAGGCAACACAAGCACGTTAAAATCAGTCAAGTTCCCTTCAGCCTTACTCTTAAATCAGGACACCTGTGTTATTATTAATATAATCGAATATGAAGCCTTCTTCATAACCTTTTTTTCTATACTAATGTTGTTATAGGTACTACTCGAAGAGAGTCATTACACATGGATAGTGTTTTCGAGGAAGGGTAACAAGGGATAGGGAAGAGTTAGGTTTCCCTTCCATCCCTCATTTGCGGAGAAACCGTCAATTCAATTCTGTTTCTCATTATTGTCTCAGGGAAGTTACCGGTTAGGCAAGAGACCAACGTCACTGTCCCTTTGATGATGCCATCCAATGAGCCGCAAAGATTCAATATACAGGTATGGTCACCTGTGAACAACTTCATTAGTGAACTCACACTGAGGGCATTACCGCAGTGTTGTAGAGATTTCAATGCCAATATGTTTACGTCATACTGGTTTACTTTTCCTTTCTACGGAACTGAAGAAACGTAGTTATACGCTAACGAATTATGTTGTAATATGCTCTCGCACGCGCACGCAAACACAGGCCAACACAAACTGGTATTTCTATTAATGGAGAGGACGAAGGTTCTTGATTGACGTGCATGATGAGAACGATGAAACCAAATTATTATGGACGTGACTGCTTTCGATCGAGAGTTCCCGCAATACCCAAGACATGTTAATTAATTCGATGGACACAAGAATCAGAATTACAGCAAAAGCGGCTGAGATATACTAGTACATATGTAGTCGAATCGTATAATGAAAAGTATGATATGGTAAGGGAATACAAATTTCTGAACGTGTTTGGCGATGTCGTGTAATATATTTTTGGGTTTGAAGAGTTTTGTTTTTATTTTTTTTTATTTTTATAATCATAATGGAATTAACTTGCATTGTCATCTAGGATAAAGACCACCTCTCAAGGAAGCGCAGTAAAATCACAGAGATGTCCACCTAGAGGGTTGGAGAAATCTAGTGCGTGTGCATCCTTAAATAATAATGTAGGATTAAATGTGTGCATACACACACACACACCACTCACACACACAGATATATATATATATATATATATATATATATATATATATATATATATATATATATATATATATATATATTATATATAAACTGCTATGATTCTGTCTAATATTATTAATTGTGTTCGCACGAAACAACTTTTAACTCACATCTCCCACTTACGTATTACCGATCTTTCTTCACTAACGCCACAGCCGTCTCATACTCGTACTTTTGACGTCAGGAAAATGACTTCGAAGTGTGTAGTGATTGATTGTCTTTACTGCTCTGCTAATTTCTAAGGTTCTCCATTTTATCAACACTCGCGTGTTCTTACATCTGCTAAGTATAAGCGTCTCTCTCTCTCTCTCTCTCTCTCTCTAAAACACTTTCCTTCTTGTGCGTGGGAACGTGTGTGCTGATTATAAACATACCCGTATTTAAATGCTTGCTTGCACATGGCAAGTCAATTGCTTTCGCGAACACGGATTGCTAAATTGGACGTTCCTTTAAGTGGAATGTCTTATACTTTTAAAAATCAAACAATGGCCATCAGTCTGAAGCGTTAACTTTATTTGTTCCGTAGAAGTTTGGAATTAATTAAATTGTTCGATTCGTCGCCGGTCGATTTGGATGGTTATCGACAAGTCTTTAATTACACAGCGCTCATGAAATACGAGACTCACTGGGGATGGCCGTGATTGGTGATTAGGTGGTTGGCAGACATGCCCGTAATTGGCTTGGATAGGTTCGTACCCGGGTGCGCTTACCCGTGCTTTTTATATGCTTGATTGCTTTCACTTTCATCCTTCATTATTTGAGTCCTTTTTGAAAAAGCGAAAATAGATGTGAAATGGCGAATGATTTTGTAACTAAAGCGAGTGTAAATAGGAATGAGAAGTACAAAGAATATAATTTATTCAAGTGAAATTTCGATTTGTTTTTTCGTTCTCGAAAGCTTAGCTCGTGAGACACAAGGGAAAGCTAACATACAAACTTAGGTCTTTACTGATATGCAAATTTGCCGGAATTTTGTGCCTGGAGCAGACGAAGTCTTAACTTGTAATTTCTTCTTTCTCGTCTTTTATTTGTTTTGTCGAAAGAAAAATTGGACTGTTGAGAACAGGGAATGCAAGCGACTTTGTGTCAAGAGACCGAGGACGGTCAGAGCATGATGATGCTTCAAGTTAGAAGCAGTATAGTTTCACCAATCAGATATTTACCATAAAAGTCGTTTAACTATGTAGATAATGAAAATCTTATCAGTTCTCTATTTTATTTCATTACACCAATAGCGGTAGTGTGGAACAAAAACGGTTGGAAATCAGGACAAATTGTTCTAATCCTATTTGAAATGTGAATGTGCCGGGGATTCACACGTCTTCAGCCAGCTTAGACCATAAGTATAGCACAGATTTTGTTAGTGTTCCCCGAAATGGAAATGTAAAAGTAACCTCCTATATTGGAGTTAGGATTAAGTTGCGGAAATATATAATAGGGTTTATAAGTGAGCATGCATTAGAATGTTCAACTCGCCTCTCATTATACATATCTTTCGTCTTTAGGTAAATAGTTGTGGATAAATACTGCAAATCTTTTGCACGCAAGAAATAAATCCTCTACTTTTTTTTTTTACATTTTCATGGATAATTAGTTTTCGCAGTGCATAAACTTTTTGCTTTTTATATAATGATTAATCTTTAGCATAATAGTTTTCAGATGACAGTTTTATCTGGTATTAAAATGTGGTAAGGAAATACTAATCAGTCATTACGATCCCAACCAGGGTTCTGCAGTGTTCCTCATTCCATCATCAGGGGTTTCGCAAGAAGTCTTGAAATAAATATGTATTGCAAATGATGCTGATGTGAATTTACACAGCTCGAATCGCAGTGGTAGAGATTATATGATGTATATTAAGTAATTTATATATATATATATATATATATCTATTATACTATATATATATATATATATATGTGTGTGTGTGTGTGTGTGTGTGTGTGTGAGAGAGAGAGAGAGAGAGAGAGAGAGAGAGAGAGAGAGAGAGAGAGAGAGTGCCTGTAGATAAAGGTTCTCTACGATATGAAAAATTGTTTCAGGGGTTCGCCTGAAGGTATAAAGGTTGGGAATCACTGGTTTACGGCGGCGATACGTAAGTACGTTGATGTCATTTACATTTGGCAGTAGGTGTATCTTTATTAGTTTCCCATATTCCATTTGAGAAGGTAATATGAAATCAACTTCGTAACTGCCATCTCTGTATTCACTGGGTAGCTGAATGAAATCTTGATGAATAGGTTCCATTTGGCTGATTAATGACTCTGCTCTTAATTCCAACTAGCTGCTCGCAACAATTCCGTTATAAGATTCGTAATGTTACAGCCGTTTAGCTCAGACTTACAATCGGGCCAGTTGGCTAAAGCCTTCTAATCTGGCAACTTGCATGTGAAACACCTACGGGTACCTATTCCCTGCAGTTGAACATGTAAACACGGCCGTAAGGTAACTCATATACGTAACAGACAGCTTGATAAGAAGCCAACAATCAAAACTGGAGAACTAGTCTTTGGCCAGTGCTTGGTAATCGTATGAAATACTGGTCAGGCAGGACTAAGTGAGTCGTTAACTTGTATTCAACAGGTGCGGTTAGTTGTTAGAGTGCGTTTATGAGATGTTTTGCTGTAGTATGGACGCAACCTCTTTTGGTAGCAGTAAGATATGATGATACGAAAAGTGAGTAAGCTTTCAGAAACGCATGAGAAAAGGTCCTGCAGCTGATTTGGGCATCGATCAAGGGGCGCTCTTGATAGCAAGCAGTCTCCACCACCTCGTTGTTCCTGAAGTTGCAAGGCTTCTAAATCACCAGATGTTGGAAAGTAATCGTGGAACACAAGAGCCAGCTGGTCTGATCTTGAATTCTCTTCCATCATTTGCGTTTCGTGAATAATTTAATCTGCTTTTTTTTACGAGGCGAGATTGGCGTTTATTTAAAGAGAATGAGCCTTTCAACGCCATTTTTTATGAGGGACCGTGATATTTAACCTTGGGATCTAACCTTATATATATATATATATATATATATATATATATATATATATATTATATATATATATATATATATATGTGTGTGTGTGTGTGTGTGTGTGTGTGTGTGTGTGTGTTGTGTGTGACGTATGTAATGAGCATGCTTATGTTTATATTTTTACATTTCTCTGTATATTTCCTTCATGATTTTCTTTTATTTCCTTTAAAAGCAATATTCTTTTTTGTTTTTCATTTCATATATTTAGAAATTAGCAGACATTTTCACTACCCATAGGGAACAACAATGACCGGTTCCTTGCATGAAACTGCTTTTCTTTGATCTTCCAGCCAAAATTGTACAAATCCATATCTCCGCAAGGCACATCGTCCGCCCGATCAAGCTTTGGAGATCTTTGCACTTGCATTGTTGTTGATCGAAGATCTGGATCCAGGATTCTCTTTTCGCGTGCATTCCCTGGAGCAAAAATAGATCTGTAAGTCATTCCAATCTTTGCGTTGTAACACCCGTCACTTGGATATGCAGTGGCAGTCACGCGAGGCGCCTCGAATGGATGTATATCCGATAGAGAGGTTTTAAATTGACTTTCTGTATTTATTCTTGGTTTCTGTAACGGAGGCGAATGGTATCACTGCAGTTTGCGGCCTGACATTACGCAGAACAGAGTTATTGGATGTCGGGAATTTCGTTTCCTTGAGATAAATCTGGCTGTCAGTGTGACACTATTGTTTCAAATTTCAAATTGGCATTGCAGAGGAATATTTGTAATAGCCACTCGTGCTTTTCTTGCTTTTTTGTCACACTTTTTCTTCTATTACTGAAATTTTGTGGTTTTATGAAATGAAAGTATTTATTTTTACTCGCTGGCTTATTGTTTTGCGTCATTCATATCTAACGTTTAGAGTTACGATGATAATAATGATAATATTGACTTTAAAGAGCAAACAGGAATGAAAAATTTTAGCAAATGCGATTGGTACTGTTACCAAAATATTCTCTACCATGTGCATTTACTTTCATTGATATCAAGATTCGATGAACTAAGTTAAAGTAGTTTAGCCTGTTTTCTTTTGGAGACAGCAGGAAACTGTTGTTTTCTGTAAATCATATGTGAAAATTAAATTATGGAAAATTAAAGCGAACCCCAGATCCCCACTAAGTATATTCAGTTGACCTTGGTTGTAGACTGACTGGCACCACAATCTCCCTGGTCAAGGTAATTTAAATAACAATAATAATGCAGGAGCAATAAGTGGACTTAAGCAACACATTGTAGTTGATAAGAGAATGGGTGACCTTTACATAGATCCAGACTCTTATACTTTATAACTCACTGTGAGAGTCTTGGGTAGAACAAAAAAGTCATGGGTAACAGTCATTCTTTCATCTTCGGTATATTAGCTTGGGAAAGAGTTGTGTGGATGGAGAAACTGACAGTAACTATAGAAAAGCAGCATGGCTTTTTTTATAAACCCATTTGGCATTTTTATTACATGATTCTCTGTAACAAAATATAGGATCCATATTTATCAATTTGAACAAGAATTATTACTTTAAATTTAGCTAAGGTCTCAAGTCTATCGGTTTGAATAAGGAAGTCAGGTACCTCCCAGCCAACAAAAAGTAACAGAATACTCACGAAGTGGATTAATGGATGAAAACTTGAGGCTTTTTGCCCTAAATATTGTTCCACTGATCTCCCCCTGCTCACCATTTTATTGTGTAGAAATCCTTCGCCAAAGAATTGCAAATCCGACCTTCCTCCTCACTCAGTATGAATCCAGCCTTCCTTCCTCTCCTGTTGGCACGGCAGCTACCTCGGTACATCGATGTCTTTTTCGAAGTGTATTCCCAACGTTTTCGTCATGTCACAGGACAGGGTAAATTCTGAGTCAGTGGATAAATGATTTATTCGGATACCTAAGGGAAGCGGTTTTTTTTTTATTTGAATATTTTTTTTTTTTCCAAAATGTAAGCGATCACACTTCGTAATACAAGAAGAAAAGAAGGTTACTTAAACACTATATTAGTATAGCTGTTCAAAAACAGCTGCCATTATCTAATCTCTCTCTCTCATGTATCTATTTACTGCCCATTCGGATACTTCCAAGTGCTCCCTCCACATTCGTTTTACCTGTAATATCATGTATAAGATACAAAAGTAAAAACGACTAAAGGATTTTCACAGGGATCACTGGAGTTTAGTAAGCTTCTCAGTAATGTGAAATTCAGCTACTTTATGTAAGTTACTATTTACTAAATTTCGCTCTAGTTACATCGCCTTAGAGTTCAAGCAGGCGAGTTTTGAGTAATATCGTTGCTGATTGCAGTCGGAATTGAACAGCATTTTTATGTAAAATTATCCTTCGCATGCAAGTTAATCTTACTTGGCAAACTGGTTTTACCAGCCGTTCAAGGAAAGCCATTAGTGTGCACTAAATATTAAAGTCTCCCTAGATATCAGATTCATTTATTAAACGCATACTCCGAGGAGTTCACTGATGTGTGTTTGGTAACGGTGAAATTTGATAAAGTGTTTGACTTGGCAATAAGTAAACAAGAAAGAATTTGAGAATTTACATGTTATAACGTTCCTAGTTTTTCTCTGTTTTTTATATATAATCGTTGCACTTTTTTTATCTTTTATTGTATTTGCCATTATAGGAACTACAATAGCCAAAACACACGGATAAATGGTAACCAAATTTGATCATCATGGATAATAAAAAAAGCCAAATGGGGACCGAACCCGCTATCTTAACTCGTATTATCTGCAATAATAATAATTTTCAACCAAAAATTGCTGTCAGTTCTCCGCAGGGGACATCGTCCTCCCGATCGGTCTTTGGCGATGATTGGAACTTATATACATTTGTCTCTGGGGAAAAGAAACGCTGGCAACTTTTTTCCTTTCTGTGTGATCTTCACAAAAACCCTAATAGATCTATAAGTCATTTCAATCCTTCGTTTATAGCTCCCATCGGCCGAATATACAGCGGCGGATATGCGAAGGACGGCGAGTGGTTTTTTATCCAGTATAGACTGGATTAAATTGATTGGCTGAATTTAGGCAAGGCTTCCGTTACATAAAGCTGTGGTATGCTATTGTCATTATGCGTGATATCATTGCACCTGTCCCCTTATTGGGGGGGGGGGGGGGGGGGGGGGGGGGGGGGGGGCCTTGTAAGCTAACGTTAATAACTGGTGCATGTATGGTAAGAGCATCAAGGAAATAGATACCCTAATCCAGACTGTAAGGATTGTATCTGGGGACATCAGGATGGAGTTTGGAATAGAAAAATGCGCCTTAGTCAACATACAAAAAGGCAAAGTAACGAGAACTGAAGGGATAAAGATACAGAATGGGAGAAACAATCAAATTACAAAACATAGATGAGGACAGGATATAAATAACCGGGGAATAATGGAAGGAGGGGATATAAAAACACCAAGAGATGAAGGACACGATCAGGAAGGAATATATGCAGAGCTCAAGGCGATATCAAGTCAAAACTCAACGCCGGAAATATGATAAAAGCCCATAAACACATGGGCAGTGCCAGTAATCATATACAGCGCAGAATAGTGGAATGGACGAAGGCAGAACTCCGCAGCATAGATCAGAAAACAGGAAACAAATGACAATACACAAAGCACTACACCCAGAGCTACATACGGACAGACTTAATACATACACGATGAGGAAGGAATATATGCAGAGACTCAAGGCGATACTCAAGTCAAAACTCAACGCCGGAAATATGATAAAAAAAAAAGCCATAAACCACATGGGCGAGCCAGTAATCAGATACAGCGCAGGAATAGTGGAATGGACGAAGGCAGAACTCCGCAGCATAGATCAGAAAACCAGGAAACAAATGACAATACACAAAGCACTACACCAAGAGCAAATACGGACAGACTATACATAACACGAAAGGAAGGAGGGAGAGGACTACTAGTATAGAGGACTGCGTCAACATCGAAAACAGAGCACTGGGGCAATATCTGAAAACCAGTGAAGACGAGTGGCTAAAGAGTGCATGGTAGAAGGACTAATAAAAGTAGACGAAGACCCAGAAATATACAGAGACAGGAGAAAGACAGACAGAACAGAGGACTGGCACAACAAACCAATGCACGGACAATACATGAGACAGACTAAAGAACTAGCCAGCGATGACAATTGGCAATGGCTACAGAGGGGAGAGCTAAAGAAGGAAACTGAAGGAATGATAACAGCGGCACAAGATCAGGCCCTAAGAACCAGATATGTTCAAAGTACGATAGACGGAAATAACATCTCTCCCATATGTAGGAAGTGCAATACGAAAAATGAAACCATAAACCACATAGCAAGTGAATGCCCGGCACTTGCACAGAACCAGTACAAAAAGAGGCATGATTCAGTGGCAAAAGCCCTCCACTGGAGCCTGTGCAAGAAACATCAGCTACCTTGCAGTAATAAGTGGTACGAGCACCAACCTGAAGGAGTGATAGAAAACGATCAGGCAAAGATCCTCTGGGACTATGGTATCAGAACGGATAGGGTGATACGTGCAAACAGACCAGACGTGACGTTGATTGACAAAGTCAAGAAGAAAGTATCACTCATTGATGTCGCAATACCATGGGACACCAGAGTTGAAAGAGAAAGAGAGGGAAAAAAATGGGATAAGTACAAGATACTGAAAATAGAAATAGAAGGATATGGGATATGCCAGTGGAAATCGTACCCATAATCATAGGAGCACTAGGCACGATCCCAAGATCCCTGAAAAGGAATCTAGAAAAACTAGAGGCTGAAGTAGCTCCAGGACTCATGCAGAAGAGTGTGATCCTAGAAACGGCACACATAGTAAGAAAAGTGATGGACTCCTAAGGAGGCAGGATGCAACCCGGAACCCCACACTATAAATACCGCCCAGTCGAATTGGAGGACTGTGATAGAGCACAAAAAAAACAAAAAATAATAATAATAATAATAATGATAATAATAATAGAGGTTACAATGATCACATAGTAAAAGCGGCCGTTCATATGTCAAAATAAAATTTTATCGAAATACGAATATCAGTAGAGGGATAGCAATTAACAGTTTTCTATTTTCCTCAAATTTTAAAACTCATTTTCGGAATGAAAGGCTGAATAACCTTTCACTGAAATATGCATCGACTGAGTGATGTGTGGTGTTCATGTTTTCCACACTTTTTAACCAGATTCACCGGCGATTTTTGTGTACAGGCGTTGCAACAATTATGGCAGGCGATGCCTGAGATAACTTTCCTGCATAAGGGTTTTTGTATTATGGTGAGGATTTTCTGGAATAAAAACAGTGAGAGGAAAGTTTTGTTGATTTGTTATACCATAATTCAGAGTCCCTCCAAATTCCACTTTTCTGTATTGGTTTCTTGTTTTTCTCCCTAATAGTGCTGTAAAGCGCCTCAGTGGCGTGGTCGGTATGGTAGTGGTGTGCCACTTCGGTCGGTGGCCTGAGTTCGATTCTCGGGCATTCCATTGAGGAGTCAGAGACGTGTATTTCTTGTGACAGAAGTTCACTCTCGACCTGGTTCGGAAGTCACGTAAAGCCGTTGGTCCCGTTGCTGATAGCGCTGTAGCTGTCTTTTTGGTGAAAACAACTCCCTCAGATCATTTTCCAGTCTCCAGTACGTTTTCTGTCATCCAGGAACTTTTGGGCTTTGAGACTTGTGCAGTATCAATTTGTTGGGTCCTACATAATTAACGTAGTTGAAGGTATTACTGTCCAGGGCTCCGAAGACACTCCTCTAGTCTCTGAAAGTTTCTGACAGTTGCCTGACAGCTTCTCTCTCTCTCTCTCTCTCTCTCTCTCTCTCTCTCTCTCTCTCTCTCAATTTTGAAACGAAAATAACAGACTGCTCTAAACTAATATAATCCCTTGAGTGACTGATCTACTTTTTAAAATTTATTTTCTTTTACCTCTTTTTTTAGCCTTCTTTATGATTTTACTGTTTATTGTTTTTAACTTGATAATGAAATGAACGGCCTCGCTGCATCCTTCATTCCCTATCTCAATAGCATTATGGAATTTCTTTTAATCTTCTGGGTCGGAGTACACACAAAAACACACACACACTATGTATGTGTGCGTGTTTGCATGCGTACATGCTCTCGCGCTCATGTCTGTATGTGTTTTTGTTAAAATATTCAATTTTTGATACAGTATATTTTATTCAGTTTAAAGGTACAATACTTGTAGGATGTGAGATTAAAAGAGAATACTGTAGTATTGCCTATGCAAATTGATGATTTTGGCTTGTGGGAAAAATAGTACACCGTCTTCAGAGTAAATGATTAAATAGAAAGGTTTTCAGCTAAACCTTTTGATATGCTTTGGGAATATTTACTTTACAAAATGTAATGTTAACCGAAATATAGATATAATATAAATAAAACCGATATAATATAAATATCCGTAATATAAATATTACGGATAATGATTGATGTTAATCAATAATATGTTTAGATTGTTAGATATATAATTGTCAATCTCTTTCCTTAATGTCTAACCCATCTTCTACGTTCCAAGGAAAAAAAACATTGTTTCTGTTTTTGCAGTTACACTGATGATCTTATAAACATGTAAAAACGCTACTGCAAAAAAAAAAAATAAATAATAAAATAAAATAAAATAAAATAAAATAAATAAATTCATACGGTGTTATCTAAGCATGTCTCTAGACGGCAGGTTCGGCATGTGTGTGCATACGTGTGTTCTTGCCTCTGACCTTCACTTACTGCCTTTCATGTAAGCTGCTGGAGTTTCGTGTCCACTCAAGAGTAATAGAAAAGTTCTTCTTAAATGGTCGTCTTATCATCGTTACTGATTACACTCGTAATTGGCCCGATATTTTATGTGGAATAATCCCTCGGACTCAGTTAATCTGACTTGGCAAACAGTATTTCTCGACGTCACTCTGGAAAACCTTTAAGTAATCTTGCAACGGCAAACTATCTTCCCTTTTGATATTGATATTGTCTAACCTGGAATAGACGCTTTATTTTTGTTTATTGCTGTTGGCTCTGGCTTTTTATGCATTGTATGGAACCTTTCTCTCTTTCATACATTGAAAATGTTCTTATTTCTTAGGAAGTCCCCATTGATTCGTAAAGTGCTTTCATTAATGAAGCAAATACAATACTTGTCTCGTTAAGTAATACCATTCTCTTAGTATCTCCCTTTTTTTATCCTTCTTTTACTATGTACACATCCAAAGATATTCGTGAAAGGCCCTCATTCACCACATCATACTGAGCGCCTGCTGTCGATTTTGATAAGTGACATAAGTGACGTCCTTCTCGGTCCTGTCAGTCATATTCATTTCCTGAGATTTGCATCCGAACTGCAAGTAAGAAGAAAATGCCACGAGAAACGTAATAAAAATGGAAGTAAAGCCATCCCAAGAGACAATCGAGCATAAAGGAAGTCCCCATTGATTCGTAAAGTGCTTTCATTAATGAAGCAAATACAATACTTGTCTCGTTAAGTAATACTATTCTCTTAGTATCTCCCTTTTTTTATCCTTCTTTTACTATGTACACATCCAAAGATATTCGTGAAAGGCCCTCATTCACCACATCATACTGAGCGCCTGCTGTCGATTTTGATAAGTGACATAAGTGACGTCCTTCTCGGTCCTGTCAGTCATATTCATTTCCTGAGATTTGCATCCAAACTGCAAGTAAGAAGAAAATGCCACGAGAAACGTAATGAAAATGGAAGTAAAGCCATCCCAAGAGACAATCGAGCAATCTCCACATTTTTCAATCTTTTTCAATATATTAAAAACACAATGTCCATCCACATTATTCCAAAAATATATATAGCATAATTGTTACAGATGCTCAACAGGAAACGAACGCGTTTAAATTTGCCGTAGCTAACGTTACTGGATCCTAATATGAAATAAGCAAAATGAAGCTACCTTAGTTCAATATTCAACAGCATGTAACGTCCTCCAGGCCTTCTCTTATCATTAATTTTGACGTGAAAGCTTGGTCAAAGATTGAAAAATGTGGAGATTGCTTGATTGTCTCTTGGGATGGCTTTACTTCCATTTTCATTACGTTTCTCGTGGCATTTTCTTCTTACTTGCAGTTCGGATGCAAATCTCAGGAAATGAATATGACTGACAGGACCGAGAAGGACGTCACTTATTTCACTTATCAAAATCGACAGCAGGCGCTCAGTATGATGTGGTGAATGAGGGCCTTTCACGAATATCTTTGGATGTGTACATAGTAAAAGAAGGATAAAAAAGAGGAAGATACGAAGAGAATGGTATTACTTAACGAGACAAGTATTTTACTTGGTTCTGTCTTAAAATCCTGAACAATACACACACAACACACACACACACACACACACACACATATATATATATATATATATATATATATATATATATATATAATATATATATATATATATGTATATATATATACACACACACACACATATCTATATATATATATATATATATATATATATATATACATATATATATATAAATATATATATATATGTGTGTGTGTGTGTGTATTGTTCAGGATTTTAAGCCAGAACCAAGAAAAATTATACCCTTTTATAAAGGAATTTCACATATTCTCGAGTGTCCCCTCCGAACTGAAAGCCTTCGTTCTCTAAACGATTTCGTCCACTCCTATTGGCTACCTGGAATTAATGTTCACAGGTGCCCTGCAATGGGAGGAGCATCTCGATGCCAGAGATTTTAAATGTAGGAGGCGACTGTCGCTCCCTCTCAGAAGTTTCTCAGAAGTCCCAGACGCCTCTTACATGGTGCTGAATATTGAACTAAGGTGTCTTCATTTTGCTTATTCATTTAGGATCCAGTAATGATAGTGGCTGCGACAAATTTAAATGTGTTCGCTTCCTGTTGAGCATGTTGTGTAACAATTATGCTATATATATATATATATTATTGGAATAATGTGGATGGACATTGGTGTAATATATATATATATATATATATATATATATATATATATATAGGTATATATATATATGTATATAATATACATATTATATATATATATATATATATATGTTATATATATATATATATATATATATATATATATATATATATATATATATATATATATATATATATGTCACTTCATCTTTTATTTGGTACTCAGCTAATAATTACAAATAAAGTCACCATTTCCTGTTTTATAAATCTATTATTTGTATTTGCTTCACCTGATTCCTTTATACCAGTAATCACATTATCCGCGGTGATGACGTCGTTAATGTAAGATCAAGCATAAAGTAATGCATTTTCCATTATCTCTGAACTGCCTTATCTGTACTGTTCCTAGATGCCACTGTCTGGCCTTGATTTATAAAGCTGGTAGGAAAAGCACAGACGGATTAAGTTGTACGTGAATTCCACCTCCACCACCCCAACCTCCACCTCCCGTTGCTGAGTAACCACTGGTTCCATGCAACGTTAAAACACCATACAAACAAACAAAACCAACCTCCACCTGTAGTTTCGCTTCATCCTTCGACGCGTAAATCCTTTGAAACGCTTTTCTTGCTAATATTGGGAGTCGGCCTCCAATCCCCCTATCCTTTGTCGACAAAGTCTACTTCATTGAGGTTCTCACTGTCAATGATTAAGTAACAAAGCGTACTCTTTTGTGTGCCTTCCCCGGCGTTTGTTTGTTAGGATGATTCTCCTGCCCTTACGTTTTTTTTTTTTTTTTCTCCGAGCCAAATATTCTTAAAGAAGTCTATGTGTCAGTTCTGAATTGTTTGTGACGGTGTCACGATTGATTAAATAACTCCCCACCTTTTATATCCTGTTCGAAAATAAACGTCATCTCTTAACTTTTACTCTTCCCCAGTATCAGTATCTTTATCATTTTTTTTTTCACATCACGTACGACTAGAGAAAAACATATTTGGTTTTCCCATCTTAAATAATATACTTCGCTTGTGTTTTGTCTTGTCTAGGTAGAGATTCCCCGAAATGGGAGGTTTATTTCACTCTCGTAGTTATCCTTACATAAGAGTAAATATTATTAGGATTTTTGTCGCAAAATATCATCTCGGGGAGTCTTGGAAATCAAATATTGCTATTTATCTCAATGTTGCCTAGGGAAGAGCAAATGGGAAGTGGCTTTACATAATGTGTTTCTCTCTCTCTCTCTCTCTCTCTCTCTCTCTCTCACACACACACACAGTAGATATATACTGAAGATGGCATTATCGTTCATTGGCCCTTGCGTTGCGTAGCTATTTATAGAATCTTTCTGGTGATTGTTCTTGCAAACAGTCCGGAGTAATGTCACCAACACGGTGATTTTGATCTTGGTTCGCAATGTGCCTGAGTATGCCTACGTATTATTTTAAAGTGGTTCAGTTTAAAGTTCGACTAACCCTTTCCCTTTACCCTCATAGCTGAGTATTTTTCCACCGTTGGCGTTTCTGTGATTTCTGTGTCATTCGGAGAAGAGAAATCCAGTTACGCCACTAGCTGTCTGATCTACAGTGGATCTGGTCGGTGTGTGGGATTGTGTAGGGATTAGTCATCATGAATTCTAACTGTCGGAATTAACTCTTAGTTCGTGAATATTCAGCTACTCTCAAACGTACATTTTGCAGGAGCTAGAATGATTAAACTTCAGTGATTTTAGTTATTTTTGTTTTTCCGTTTATTAATTCATAGAGTAGTTTAGTGTTCCCACTCTTATTTCATTTTTAAGACGTTAAGAAAGATGAAAATTCAAGAATCAGTGTGGATAGAAAATAAGACATTCCAAGAACCAATTTTGACAAATGTTACTTGTTGCTAATTCGATTTACAAATAAAATGGTCAAATAAATTATGAATTATTATTACTGTTATGCAAAAGATGAACCCTATTCATAAGGAAGACGCCTACAGAGGCCATTGACTCGATATTTGAGCTTCGAAAGAATATGGCGTTCATTAGATAGAAGTAACAGAAGGAAATGGGGAATACGAAAGAAGAGATCACGTATGAAAAATAAGAAAATAATTAACAAATTAAGTGATAAAAATGTAAGTGAATAATCAAAATATAAGGAGAATTGTGTCAGAGTAATCGAAGTACCAATTGCTTCGTTTTACTTCAAGTTACAAAAGTTTGAAGCTTTTGATTTGTACTACTTGCAATTTCCAGTAAAAGCAAATCTAGAACAACCATTTCAAAGGCATTCCCATCTTTGGATATGTATTTATGCGATATTTTCTAGCTTGATGGTAGTTATGAAACTCTTTGGATATATAAAAAGAAAATCAGCACAGTTTTTCGTAAACATTCAAGCTGAAATCGGTGGAAGCAGCACATATAGATATGTTCATAAGTGTATGTACAGTCTTGTGTAACAGCCAAATTATATTTTAATGTTACGTAGATAATGCCAAAACGAGAATGATATTCATGTATAGTAATATGATAAAATCCCTGAAAAATAAATGTTTGTGAGTAGACGGTATTACAATGTTCGTGGATATATTTGTGCTCTTTCGTAAACTTTAGGAATTCTCCATAGAATAATGTATATTCAGTTACCAACAACAGAAGCTGCTGACGGCTTCATTTTCATCTAAACAGAAGTTTCCTTCAGTTTAGTGTATCCTTTTTTCGAAGAGATAGATGGGTTGGTCTCCATTTTTCTTTGCAATCTTGGACCGGGTAGAAATATTAGTTTTGCGTGTCTCCCTCGAGGCGTGGTGGGTCTGGCCAGTTAAAACATTCAAAAGGCCACAGTATATTCCATAACACGAAGCTTAACTGGGTTTGCATCCACCTACGGATTGCTGTGAATTCCCCTTCGGCTTACAACTATTTATAACCGTACAAAGCAAAAGACTAATCATTTTACTTGAATCTCTCTCTCTCTCTCTCTCTCTCTCTCTCTCTCTCTCTCTCTCTCTCTCTCTCTCTCTCTCTCTCTCTCCAGCAGGTTAAAATTACTAAAGTATCTTTCACCCATGCTCTTAAATCAGGACACCTATGTAAATACTCTTCAGTGTGAAGCCTTCTTCAGAACCTTCTTTTTTTTTTTTTGTTATTAATGATGTTACAGGCACTACTCGGAGAGAGTCATTACACATGGATAGTGTTTTTAGGGAAGGGAAGCGAATGGAAGGGAAGGTTGACAAGGGATAGGGATGAGTTAGGAGCCCCTTCCATCCCTAATTAGCAGAGAGACCGTCAATTCAATTTTGTTTCTCATTATTGTCTCAGGGAATTTACCGGTTAGGCAACAGACCAACGTCACTGTCCCTTTGATGATGTCATCCAGTCAGGCCGCCAAGATTCAACAAACAGGTATGGATACCTGTGAACAACTTCATTATTGAACTCAACACAGAGGGTATTGCCGCAGTGTTCTATAGATTTCAATGCCAATGTGTTTACGTTATACTGGTTTACCTTATCATCTCTACGGAACTGAAGAAACGTAATTATACATTGACGAATTATGTTGTAATGTGCTCGCACACGCGCACGTAAACACAGGCCGTCACAAACTGGTATTTCTATTAAATGAGACGACGAGGGTTCTTGATTGACATGCATGATGAGAACGATGAAACCAAATCATTATGGACTTGACTGCTTTTGATCGAGAGTTCCTGCAATACCCAAGGCATGTTGATTCATTCGACAGACACTAGAAGCAGAATTACAGCGAAAGAATACAAAAGCGGCTGCAATCCACCAGTATGGAGGAGATACAGTAGAACTGCATAATAAAACGCATAATGAGATAAGGGAATACAAGTTTTTAAACAGCGGATTGTTTAGCGATGCCGTGTAATATTTTTGGGTTTGAGCCGATTTTTTTTTTTCTTATATTCATAGTAGAACTCCATTTTAATTGGCATCTCGGATAAAGGTCGTAGCTGAAAAAGCGAAATATAATCAGTTGCTTAGTTTGTTCCAGATTTAAAACTTTTTGTTGACTTCCATGAAAGAGGAACGCTACAAATATAAACTTAATATATGTAAAACCCACAGCTATTCTATATAATGAATATTTATGAAAAAACCAGTCAACAGCAATTAACAAAAGTGAGGAGTCCATTACCAAATATCAACATCAGAAGGAGAGATAGTTTGCCATTCCAAGATTATTTAAGTGTTTTCAATATGTCGCGAAATTCTGTTTGCTAAGTCAGATTAACTGAGTCCGAGGGATTGTCCCACAAAATATCGGACCAATTACAAGTGTAATCAGTAACGATGATAAGACGACCATTTAAGTAGAACTTTTATATTTCTCCTGAGTGGAGACGAAACCCCAGCAGAGCCCATGAAAGGCAGTAAGTGAAGGTCAGAGACATGAACACGTTTCCACACATATGCTGGACCTGTCGCGTGAAAAACATGCCAAGAAGTCACCGTGCGATTATATTCATAATTTTCAGATAGCAGTCCGTTTTGAATAGATTACAAAGTCATCAGCGCTATTACCAAAACTGGCGATGAGTTATACTTTAGGTCAAAAATCAATGATTAATTATTTTAAAAACTAACCACTACTATTACTATTAAACTTTCATTGACATCTACACTCTTTACATTAATGTAGTGGATGATTTGACCTTGGTAAAATAAATATTCGTAAAATAAATATTCACAAATAACAACACTAATAAAAGTTTAATGTTATATACTCTTTCAACAAAATCTAGACTTTCTATTTAATCATTTACTCTGACGATGTTATTCTGTTGTACCACCAAACCACACCACACCAATATATATATATATATATATATATATATATATATATATATATATATATATATATATATATATATATATATATATATAGATCAAAGTGAATCACTGAATATTTCCTGATAAAGCCAGCAGATTAAAAGAAAATGCACAATGTACTATACTGCAACTGGGAGTTGCTGAGGACGGGATGTTTAGTGAACTACGACATATTGTATATGGAGTTCAACAGGGCAGTGTTCTTTGCCCACTGTTATTTTTAGTGTGTACAAGTGGCATGGTTGTTGGCCTGGAAAACAAGATAGTTCAGTATGCAGGTGAAGTAGTCTCCACTTTTGAGAAAGGAAGCTGCCTTTAACCTCAATCGGGACATGGACCGGATCAGGGACTAGTGTAGTCTTCAGGTGGATGGAACTTTGCTGAACTAATCTGAAGCTTTAACTATCCTAGGTGTAACTCTTGACACGCACCTAACTTTTGATAAACAACCAATGAAAGTTTCAGCGAATGCAGCACGAAAGATAGGCATTGTTCAAAAGGCCTCATATATTTATAACAGTGATAAAATCAATGTGACCGGTTTAAGGTCATTTTTACACCACACTTACTAGAAACTGTTCTCCGGTAGGGATGTCTGCTTCCGCGAGAGATTTATCTCTTTTAAATAAGTGATTCTTGATGGTAGGTTTCTGTTTCCTAATAGCGGTAGTTATAACTTTGACCATCGACGGATGGTCTCTTGTTTTTCACTTTTTCATAAGTAGTATTTCAACAGAGATCTTTCACATTTACAATTGATCCTTAATCCCTCTTCATCTGCAAAGAGCAACCAGATTCGCTGAACAGCAGCACCAATATGCAGTAACTGTGCCTCGCTGTCGAACTTTCCAGTTCCAGAGGTCCTTTATCCCTTCACTGTTGGACTGTGGAACATCCTCCCCAAAGGAGTCCTGCAACTAATAAATCGTTACCTCTTTGTTTATTTATTAATTTATCTTTTTAAACAAGTGGTATCTCTTCTTTCTGTATTTCCCTTTACCTCCTTTTCTAATGAACACCTTATTCTTTGGAAGCTTGAATTTGAGCTTGTTCCAGATGAATAATATATATATATAACTGGAAATGAAGGGATTCATGTGGCAAGGACGTTCATTATAATTATCAAACAAAATCACACTAAACAACAAAATAATAAAGAAAGAGGTTTCAAATCAATAAAAAAAATTGAATTAAAAAATAGATTAGTCACTAAAAGGGTAAGAGTGTTAGAGTAGTCGTATTTCCGGTGTAAAAGAGAGAGAGAGAGAGAGAGAGAGAGAGAGAGAGAGAGAGAGAGAGAGAGAGAGAGAGTTGTCCCTGGGTGTCAGAAAACTGTCAGCAACCTGAAAAGTGTCTTCAGGGCCCCTGACAATAAACGCCTTCAACGACTTGAATTATATAAGAGCTTAGAGCCTAGAGGAAGAAGAAGAAGCGCTGAAGTGTAAAACACGGCTGTGATTGTATTCCGTGTTTTTTCAAGCCTTTGCCTGTCTTTTGATGGTTTCCTAGTGATGTAGAGGTTGCCCTGACAGGGATTCCAATAAAGGTTAAAACAAGGGGTAACCAATCAAACTTGTAAAGAGTTTATAGTTGTGTTTAGACTTAGGTTGACCCCCTTTTTTGAGGATAAAAAGTGAAATCAGTGGTCGTCCGTCCCACTCCCATCGCCGGAAAAGGCTTGCATGCCCGAGGCTATGAGTGACGTAAGCCGTGAGACCGCCCAACGATGACGTCACGATTCTATCCTCCAATCAGGAGAAAGGACTCCATTGGTTTGATTTTTTCAAGCAAACCTGACAATGAAACAGTTTGTAGGGTAATTTGAGATTCTTGGAATTGAAACTTGCGACTTGATAGGATTCCAGTTGATGCCTAGGAATAGGTTTATCATGAAATTCAGCTCACGCGTTATATATGAAAAGATAATCAGTGAATACGATGAGAAGGAACTCAGATCGGCAATGGGAATTACTGTGAAAATAGTGAACATGGAGCAAGCTACTCCTTTGTATCAATCAGATACGCACCTTTTGACATGGACAACCAGATGATAGAATCCGTACTTGAAGGATATGGAAAGGTAATATGGATAAGGAATAACCAACACACGCTAGGAAAAGGAAACGGTTTATTGAATGGGATAAGAACAGCAAAAATGGAAATCAAGAATAACATTCCATCGTCTATTAGGATAGCAGGACATTCGGTGTCCTTCATGTACAGCGGACAGAGCAGAACCTGCATATAAAATGTGGAAGTGAAGATCATCTAGTGGAAAACTGTGTTACAGAGAAGACATTAGGGAGGAATTAACGGATAAGGAAACGTACTTCCCGGAAATAGGAAAATGGAACAGAAAAGCGAAGGAGAATCCAGGACTTAGCGTAAAGGATCAAATTCAAGATTGCACTGGTGATCATGAAAAACATTTAAAATTGAACCAAGATAAAGAAATTCAAAATGCTGAAGATAACATAGATGCTAACTCAAAACATTTACTTGATAAAGACAATGTCTCGGGTGGCATAGATAATGATGATGAGTTAAAACGCGTAAGCAGTGCAATGACAGCTAATTCTACGCATATAAATGAATCTGATAATGAAGACATGCATATAAATGAGTCCGATAATGAAGATGTAACTGTATCTGAATATGGGATGCAAAAAACAACATTGTAAAGGAAAAAAGAAACCGAGAAGTCTGATAAAATAAAACGATATAGAAACAATAGTGGAGATTCATCGTGAGCGAAATGATATGGAACTGTCAAGTATTGGAAGCAGAAATCATAGGGAAAAACCAGTCATGAGGAAGTGATCAGGAATAATTTCGACGAAAATATGACAACTGAATATAACGATATAGCAGAAGACATGTTGACCGACGAGAGCCTGGAAAGGGAAATGATGAACGAAGCTGATGACGTGAGAACCGGATCGAGGAATTTAGTCACAACGAACAAAGTGAAGATAGGAATACTGAAAAGTGGAAAATACATGTGGAAAATAATGGGAAAATGGTTATATCAAAAAGTAAAGACAGCAGTGACAAGTTGTATAGAAATGATGAGGGAAATTGAAGGATGATCGTGAAAGAAAACGTCGAAAGGTGAATAGTAAAAACACAAGCTCGTAATGGATAAGCGGGTGGTTAACCTCTTTATAATCATGGCGCTGACGGTAGCCACCTTAAACGTAAATGGACTTAATGTAGTTAACAAGCAGATGTGCGTTGACTCTCTCATGAGATTTCACAGAATTGATGTATTGATGCTGCAGGAGCATAATATTAAAAATGTCAACGACTTGATTTACCAATCTAATGATTATGATGTCTTTATTAACTGTTGTACTAATTTGAAAGGTGGAACTGCGATATATATTAGAAAGTGTCCTAGCATTAAGGTCTTGAATCAGGAAATGGATGGAGAGGGGCAAGTAATTAGTATTAAGATTGAGTTTAATGGTATAATCATTCCTCTGCTGAAACTTGTATGCTCCTTCAGGAACAACAAAATACCAGAACGAGAAGAATTCTTTCGAAATAAATTGTTATTTTATTTAAGGAATAACATGAAAACTTAATATTAGGTGGAGATTTTAACTGTGTGACCATCTCTTCGAGACAGTAGTCAGAAAATGTTAATTTACAGTCAAAAGCTCTAAGGAACTTGATAAAGCAAGTAGGATTGAAAGACATAACCATAGGTTGTCACAAGTTACCTGAATATACTTTTGTTTAAAAAATAACTACGGGTCAAAAATAGACAGAGTATATGATAAAAGGCTATTTAACCATATGAAGTCATGGAAAACAATACCTATCAGCTGCTCAGATCACAGCATGGTTTTAGTTCAATTTGATGTACAAAATGTAAAATTTGGTAGAGGTTTTTGGAGGTTTAACACCAAAGTTTGGGTTTTAAAGAAACAGAGGAAAATTTCAGTGTAGTTTGGAGTCATATTGTGGCTAGAAAAGGTATTTTTGATAATTTGTTATCATGGTGGGATTTTGCGAAAATGGAATGTAAAAAGTTTTTTATAAGAATGTCGAAAATTATGTCGCAAGAAAAATATGGACTTCTAAATATGTGCAGGGAAGACTGAAACATCATTGGTTATGCAAAAGCTTAATGCTGGTGGAATTGACTTTGAAGAAATAAGGGTGATTAAAGACAGAGTGAATGACATACAGAATGAGTTTTGTGAGGGCATTAAACCACCAGCAAAACTAAAGACAGGGTAGAAGATGAAAAGGTATCAGCATACTTGTTAGGAAGAGAGAAGGATAGGAACTCGGCTATTTTTAGAGTTAAAACGGATAAAGGAGTTCTCATTAATACTGACAGTATTGTTTCCTTTTTTAAAAGTTATTACAAAGAGTTATACGATAACGTTAATTCAACAAGAGGAATTACTTAGAAAGTGCAAGAATAAACTGGATAATGATGATGTAAATATGTTATCAAAGGAAATTGAAGAAGAAGAAATATGGGCAGCCATTAAGGCTTAAGGATTGGAAAGTCACCAGGAAAAATAAGGACGCCTTCCTATTGAATGTTTTACAAAAAGTTTTGGACACTGTTTGAAACCTCACTTCATACAAGTAATTAGGTACGCTCTGAAGGAGGATTTGAGTAGTTCTCCAACATGAAGGCATTCTTAGCTTATACCAAAGGGTTGGGGATGTAGAACTAGCAGAGAACTGGAGGCCCATATCTCTTCTTAACGTAGATTATAAAATATGTGCAAAAATTTTAGCTAATCGTATAAAATTGGTAATGAATAAGGTTATTTTCACCTGAGCAGTATTGTGGTGTAAATGGGAAAGCCGGTCAATTATCGACTGTAATAATAATGATAAGGGATGTAGTGATTATTCAAACGAAATTAATTCAAACTTGGCTCTTTTAAACCTTGATGGTCAAAGGCTTTTGACAGGGTGGATACGAAGTTCTTATGGAGAATTATGAAATGCTTTGGATTTTCAGACTCCTTTATCAAATGGTTTAAAGGTGTTATATAAAAACAGTCATAGCTATTTATGCATCAATGGAGTAATTAGCTCTTCGTTTGAAATAAATAGGTCTGTTAGACAGGGATGTCCCCTTGTCCATGCTTTTGTTTGTAATATTTCAAGAACCCTTATACTTAGCTATTAAAGGTAATAAACAGATTATTCCTCCTCCACTACCAAATAAAAATGTATCAAGCTTCAAGGGTTTGCAGATGATTCAACAATTTTCATCACCGCTGAGAAATCTCTGCTAGTTGTTTATAAAGAGATAGAAAGGTTTGAAAAGGCTACAGGAGCACAACTAAAACATCGATAAAACAAAGATTTTAGGAATTGGAAACTGGGAAAATAAACTGTCTGGTCTACTGACAGGGTAAAAAATGTAAAGAAAACTAATATTTTAGGGATTGAATATAGTGGAAATTATGAAGAAACTTGCAGACTTAAAATTGGGAAAACAGAATAAAGAAGATCAGCAGGATATCATCCATGTCAGAACAGAGAATATTAACCCTATATCAAAGGGTATTATTTATCAAATTCCTTATACTCTCAAAAGTATGGTATTTGGCTCACACATTTCCATTGTCTAAACGAGTGGCATTAGACATAAATTCTTGTATTTTTAGATTTCTTTGGCATGGAAAGTACCAGCCTATTAGAAGAACAACACTTTGTTTACCCAAGGAAGAAGGGGGACTAGGAATTACTGATGTTATCACAAGGCTTTATCTATTTTATGTTGCACTGTTTTAAAAGAGCTAACAATGATTCATGCCTTGCTGTTTATTATTGTAGTATAAGACTAAGTCATATGATGAATACGATTGATAAAAAAGAGGTATCGTATATTTCTAGTCCATACTACTCTGTAGCGATAGAGGCAATTAGAAAGGTGTTTCGTTGTAAAAATTTTCCTGTTGTGTATATGAGTAAAGTAGTTTATGATTGTATCCGTCCAAATTGTGAGGCAATAATAGAGAGTAACTACCGTTGTTCAACTGGAAAAGCATTTGGAAGAATGTAAACAATAGACATATAGGATTACGAGAGAGAGAATTTATGTATAGATACTTGCATGAGACTCTAGCAACTAACCAAAGATTAAGGATGCTAAATATAAGGACGGATGGTTCTTGTGACAGATGTGGCGAGGAGGAAAATTCCAATCCATATTTTATTCATGTACTTATATTAAAGATATTTTTCTATGGTTTAAAAATATTCTGATCAATGTATGTAGTATTGAGAAAAATAGTTTCTTAAGAATTTTAATGTTAGATTTTAATTGTAAAACAACAAAGTGTAACAATGCTGCATTAGTTTTAATTGTGGATTACTTGTATGTCTTATGGGTGAGCAAGAAAAAGAAATATGATCTTAGACAAATTATAAACTTCTTAAAGAGTAAGTTTAGATATACTAGATGGTTACTTGAACGGTTGTTAAGTGAAAGAATGCTGAAACTGTTTTAATAGGAAATATGTCGATTGTGATTTCAATTAACTTATTTGTAGGTTTGTGTTATATTATTATATAAGTTGGCAGGCAGATAACAAAAAATATGGTATCAGAAAAGAGACTTCATTTGCGAATGGTTTAAGTTTATGACTTTTGTAATCTAATAAGAATGGAAGTTTGATGATCTGACTAAATACAAATGTATATATCCTGAAATATGTTTAAAATCTGATTATATTGTAGTTTATTTTAAAAAAAAAGAAAAAAAAAAAAAATTGACAGACGAAGGTGCTGTTAGAATGATATACAAGAAACTAATCCAGAAAAGCCCAATTCGGAGGGAATACGAATTATGGAACACTGACCCTCTACTATCAAGGACTCATCAAAATTCCATTGCGGGTTTTTAGCAGGACGATATATGGATCCCAAACCTTAAAAACCTTCCCTCATTCCATTTTATTCCGGAAAACCCTCAACATACTAGACAGTTATCCCAGGTATCCACTACCATAATAGTTGCAACGCTTGTACACAAAAATCGTCAATGAATCCGGTTCAAAATATTGGAAAACATTAACACCACACAGCACTCAACCGATTCATATTTCAGGGAAAAGTTATTCACCCCTTCCATTCGAAAATGATATATACTTTAAAATTCGAGGAAGGTTTTTCATGACAGGGTTTTCGTAAACACCCGGAATGATAGTAATCATGTCGTTATTTTTGTTTCTAATTAGTTAAGAGCAATGTAGTAATGAACTTTGCCCTACGTGCGTTTAAAATATGCGATCCGGAGTTTGTCGATGGAGAAAGTCAGAGGACTAGATACCCTGATCATTTTACTGACAAAGCCATTTCACGAGCCACGAAAGCATTTTATCGTCCTGTTAACAATTCAAGGAAAAACCCAACAGATTCTTACCCCTCCCATTTAATCCCAACCTCGACAAGTTATGTAAATATGCTAACAATAGTCAGAAAGATAATAAAATAGTTTTCAAATACCCAAACACCATTAGCCATAAACTACTTAGAAACAAAAATAACGACAAGATTACTATCATTCCGGGTGTTTACGAAATCCAACGTAATGCCTTTAAGGGAAAATATTTTGGGGAAAGTGGAAGAGGACTACCGACCCGATTAGTGGAACACAAACGCGCATATGCACTACATGCACAGAACAATGCAATAGTCTCCCATGCTTTTAAGAACAACCATGCACCGAATTGGGATGGATCTAACATAATCTTTAAAAATAATAATGCCCAAACAAGAAGACTAGTGGAAGGCGCCGCCATAAACTTAGGAGAAGCTTTTGACGGTTATAAGTCGTTCGTTGGGGAAGACCCATTAGTCAATTTTTACATTCTTAAAAAACTTTGTTAAAAATTTTGATTTTAAGACAAGCTCTGTTTTTCCTCTGCTCTCCTCCCTCAGACAGATTACAGCACAAGGGACGTGACGTCCAGCAATGTTGCAGCCGCGCCGCCAGGGGAACACCATGCAGCATCATCACAGCCCACAAGACGTTCCAGCAGAATAGCAAACAGGAATTCGAACATCAATAACAGAATTACTTGGTTGGGCTGTTGAGCCCTTCTTTCATTTGCGTTCTTCGTTGTGGAATTGTCCTGTTCAGAAGTTTACTTCAATGAATTTTTAAAGTCATAATGTTCACTTGACTGAGGATGAACCTAGTACAAGGTTCGAAAGCTTTTAATATCCATTAAAGACCATTTACTCACATGCTTATATTATTGTGGACCTACAACCATTGTCTTCATTTTTGCCACGGAAAACTGTGCCCATTATTATTATTATTATTATTATTATTATTATTATTATTATTATTATATTATTATTATTATTATTATTATTATTATTATTATTATTACTCAATAACATCTCCGACCTATCAGACAGTAAACCTGTTTTTATTTAATAAATTTCTAATATGTCTGTACAATGGGAAACAAGAAAAAAGTCCGTCATATGACGTCACATCAACCACTGGTTAAACAAACACAATTTTGATATCAGTTTTAGATTCAAGTACATAAGATCGCTTCGGCCTCCACGTCTATCTCATGGTAAAGAAATGGCCTAAATTCCTGTTTTAACCCTGGTTCATGATCTTTGCCTACCATACCATGCACCAGATGTTAAATGTTAGGTCACCATGACCTTTCCCTAATGAGTGGAGGGGGGTGGGGGGCGGCAATGATGTAACTCACATAGATTAGGAATAGCATGACATAGCTTTATGTAACGGAAGCCTTGCCTAAATCCAGCCAATCAATTTAATCCAGTCTATACTGGATTTAAAACCACTCGCCGTCATTCGCATATCCGCCACTATATATCCGGCCGATGGGAGCTATAAGCGAAGGATTGAAATGAGTTACAGATCTATTTGGGTTTTTGTGAGGATCACACAGAAAGGAAAAGAGTTGCCAGCGTTTCTTTTCCCCAGAGACAAATGTATATAAGTTCCAATCATCGTCTAAGACCGATCGGGAGGACGATGTCCCCTGCGGAGAACTGACAGCAATTTTTGGTTGAAAATTATTATTATTGCAGATAATACGAGTTAAGATAGCGGGTTCGGTCCCCATTTGGCTTTTTTTATTATCCACGATGATCAAATATGGTTACCATTTATCCGTGTGTTTTGGCTATTGTAGTTCCTAAAATGGCAAATACAATAAAAGATAAAAAAAGAGCAACGATTATATAAATAAAAAAAACAAGAGAAAAACTATGAACGTTATGTCATGTAAATTCCCAAATTCTTTCTTTTTTCCTTATTGCCAAGTCAAACACTTTATCAAATTTCACAGTTACCAAACACACATCAGTGAACTCCGCGGAGTATGCATTTAATAAATGAATCCGATACGTTTTTACTTTTGTTTCTTATACATGATATTACAGGTAAAACGAATGTGGAGGGAGCACTTGGAAGTATCCGAATGGGCAGTAAATAAATACATGAGAGAGAGAGAGAGAGAGAGAGAGAGAGAGAGAGAGAGAGAGAGAGAGAGAGAGAGATTAGATAATGGCTGCTGTTTTCGAACAGCTATACTAATGTTACTTTTAAGTAACCTTCGTTTCTTCTTGTATTACGAAGTGTGATCGTTTACATTTTGAAATTAAAATAAAAAAACAAATATTCAAATAAAAAAAAAACGCTTCCCTTAGGTATCCAAATAAATCGTTTATCCACTGACTCAGAATTTACCCTGTCCTGTGACATGACGAAAACGTTGGGAATACACTTCGAAAAAGACATCGATGTACCGAGGTAGCTGCCGTTCCAACAGGAGAGGAAGGAAGGCTGGATTCATACTGAGGGAGGAGGAAGGTCGGATTTGCAATTCTTTGGCGAAGGATATCTACATAATAAAATGGTGAGCAGGGGGAGATCAGCGGAACAATATTTAGGGCAAAAAGCCTCAAGTTTTCATCCATTAATCCACTTCGTGAGTATTCTGTTACTTTTTGTTGGCTGGGAGGTACCTGACTTCCTTATTCAAACCGATAGACTTGGAACCTTAGCTAAATTTAAAGTAATAATTCTTGTTCTAATTGATAAATATGGATCCTATATTTTGTTACAGAGAATCATGTAATAAAAATGCCATATGGGTTTATAAAAAAAAACCATGCTGCTTTTCTATAGTTACTGTCAGTTTCTCCATCCATACAACTCTTTCCCAAGCTAATATACCGAAGATGAAAGAATGACTGTTACTCATGAGTTTTTTGTTCTACCCAAGACTCTCACAGTGAGTAAAGTTGCGTCCACACGGTCGAACAATGTCCGACGGACAAACATTGTTACCATATCATAGGCGAAGCAGGATGACGTCATAAGCGCTGACACGATGGAAGTAGATCTGGCATCAAACAGAGGTACCAAATGAGGTTGTATACCACTGTTTTTACCGTGCTCGCAAGGTAAAGACCGACAGACAATTGTTAATTAGTAATAATGTTTGTCCGTCGGACATTGTTCGACCGTGTGAACGCACCTTTATAAAGTATAAGAGTCTGGATCTATGTAAAGGTCACCCATTCTCTTATCAACTACAATGTGTTGCTAAGTCCACTTATTGCTCCTGCATTATTATTGTTATTTTACATTACCTTGACCAGGGAGATTATGGTGCCAGTCAGTCTACAACCAAGGTCAACTGAATATACTTAGTGGGGCTCTGGGGTTCGCTTTAATTTTCCATAATTTAATTTTCACAGATATGATTTACAGAAAACAACAGTTTCCTGCTGTCTCCTAAAGAAAACAGGCTAATCTACCTTAACTTAGTTCATCGAATCTTGATATCAACGAAAGTAAATGCAAATGGTAGAGAATATTTTGGTAACAGTACCAATCGCATTTGCTAAAATGTTTAATTCCTGTTTGCTCTTTAAAGTCAATATTATCATTATTATTATTGTAACTCTAAACGTTGGGTATTACTGATGCAAAACAATAAGCCAGCGAGTAAAAATAAATACTTTCATTTCATAAAACCACAAAATTTCAGTAATAGAAGAAAAAGTGTGACAAAAAAGCAAGAAAGCACGAGTGGCTATTAAAATATTCCTCTGCACTGCCAATTTGAAATCTGAAACAATAGTGTCATATTGACAGCCAGAGATATATCTCCAGGAAACGAAATTCCTGACATCCAATAACTCTGATCTGGGTAATGTCAGGCCGCAAACTGCAGTGATACCATTCGCCTCCGTTACAGAAACCAAGAATAAATACAGAAAGTCAATTTAAAACCTCTCTATTGGGTATACATCCATTCAAGGCGCCTCGCGTGACTGCCACTGCATATCCAGGTGACGGGTGTTACAACGCAAAGATTTGAATGACTTACAGATCTATTTTTGCTCCAGGGAATGCACGCGAAAAGAGAATCCTGGGGATCTTCGATCAACAACAATGCAAGTACAAGGATCTTCAAAGCTTGATCGGGCGGACGATGTGCCTTGCGGAGATATGGATTTGTACAATTTTGGCTGGAAGATCATTGAAAAACAGTTTCATGTAAGGAACCGGTTATTGTTGTTCCTTATGCATAGTGAAAATATCTGCTAATTTCTAATTATATGGAATGAAAAACAGAAAGAATATTACTTTTAAAGGAAAAAAAATCATGTAGGAAATATAGAGAAATGTAAAAATATAAACATAAGCATACTCATTACATACATCACATCACACACTCACACACACACACACACACACACACACACACACACACACACACACACACACACATATATATATATATATATATATATATATATATATATATATATATATATATATATATCTTTCAAAATGCATGTTTCCCCTCTTTGAAATGTCTTGTAGATTGTGTAACATTTTTTCAGATTCCTAGATAGCTTAGAATAGGATGTTTTAAAATGTGTGTTCAGATTTCGCATTACGTGTTATAAAAGAATATATATATAACGTAAAAAGAGAGAGATCTCCGTTTGCTTCCCTAATCTGTCGACACGTTTGATAGCGAGCTCAACTCTTGCATTGTCATCAAAACATGTCAATTTTAATTGTCGCCCAGCCTCCGTCTCTATCGAGTAGAGTACGTCTTTTTTTTTTAACAGACTCGTCTTGTACGTATATGTCTTTGTCAAGTCCCACGTGGGTATTGCACATTTTGTATGTGAGATTGCATCAGATTTCAGAACTTTCTGGAAGCTTTCGTACCAAGAACTTTTTTGACATCTGCCCTCTCCCGTTTCCGTAAAGGAAGAGATTTCATTCTATCTTAAGACCTCGAGGCATTAACATCTTGCTCTTGCTCCCTCTCTCTCTCTCTCCCTCGACATCGAGATTATATTAACGTAACGTAAATTGGTCACTCGTAACGTTTTAGAATTTCATGTTTGATATTTCTTAGAATTTATTTAGTGTTATTTAGTTTCTTTTGTGGAATCTGAACAGACATTATTTCGTAACGGCGCCTGGTTTTTGTGAAATTGTGTAAGACAAGACTGCAGCAGAGAAAGAAGTTGGTATACCAAAAAGGTAAAGTGTGTTATATTTTTATTAGTTGCAACTAATAACGGTTAGGTAATAACTAATAACGGTTAGGAACTGTGTTTAACTAATAACTAAAAGTTAATCAGAAAAGGGTTTGGTTAACTAATAACTAATAACAGATAGGAATTGTGTTTAACTAATAATTGATAGGAACTGTGGTTAACTAATAACAGATGGTTGTGAAGGTTTGGTAAAAACTGTTGGTTACAGTGTTTTTGAGTGAAAACATTTACACTTTTACACATTGCATATTTTATGTTTGTGTCTGTTCCATTGTTTGTGCACTTATTTCATTTTCTTATTGAAGTGTGTCTTTTTATTTTATATTTTCATTTGCATTCATAATTTAGTTGACTTAGTTATTTTCATTGCTTAATCATTGCACATTTAATTAAATTTAACACTTGTGAATTAATTTGCATTTACTTAGAATTCTTTTCAAGATTTATTATTGTTTAGCACTTGTGAATTAATTTCAGATTTTCAATTATTGCCTAATACTTTTGAATTTTGATTGAATTAATTTTCTTGAATTTTGTAATAAATTAATTTTGATTTAATTTTACTTAATTTGATTCAAGAATTAATTAAACTTTACTTTGTTTTCAAGTAACAGTAATTTTCCCTGATATTGTGAATTTCACTTATAGATTTTGAATTTAATGATAAATGTTTGTATTTAAAATTTTTATAAGTGTTTTCTTTATCTTACACCAGTATAAGTATATTTAATTATGATTATATTTATGTTAGGTAGAAACATAGAGTGGTAATTGATTTGCTTTCCTTCAATTTATTTGAAGTGACTTAGAACCAGGGAAGTACTTAGACTTCTGAAATCAGGGAAATACTTTAGACTTTTGAAGTTGTTGATGGAGTGATGCCCTTTGATTAATTTAATTACTTACAAGATTACCTCACACCTGTTTTGATGAACTTAGTCTGATTTTCTGCAATACTGGTAAGTGTTAAGGGATCACTGTTGCCTTTAGAGTATTCAGTCGTTTAAACGTGTTATGAGGGTTCAGGTGTCTGGCTTTTTGTGAGGTAATATTTGATGCATGGTAACCAGATACTTGGCACTTCGTAACATTATCTATATATATATATATATATAAGTTTAGATCACAAGGTTAAATATCACGGTCCTTTATAAAAAATGGCGTTGAAAGGCTCATTCACTTCAAATAAACGCCAATCTCGCCTCGTAAAAAAAAGCAGATTAAATTATTCACGAAACGCAGATGATGGCAGAGAATTCGAGATCAGCCTGACTGGCTCTTGTGTTCCACGTCTTCTTTCCAGCACCTGTGGGACTTAGAAGCCTGGCAATTCAGTAAGATCGAGGTGGTGGAGACGGCTTGCTATCAAGAGCGCCCCTTGAGGTTGCGTCCAACTACAGTAAAACATGTTATATACGCACTCCGGTAACATCGCACCAAGTGCAACCAGGTTGAATAAAAGTTAACGACTTATTTAGTCTTGACCAGTATTTCATACGATTATCAAGCACTGGCCAAAGACTAATTCACCAGCTTTGGTTGTTGGCTTCTTATCAAGCTGTCTGTTACGTATATGAGTTACCGTATGGCCGTGTTTACGTGTGCAACTGTAGTGTGGAGATACCCGTAGGTGTTTCACATGCAAGTTGCGATTCGAGCTGTGTAAATTCAGATCAGCATCATTTGCAACACATATTTTTTTCAAGACTTCTTGCGGAACCCCTGATGATGGAATGAACCCTGCAGAACCCTGGTTGGGAATCAATATAGCTGATTAGTATTTCCTTACCACATTTTAATACTAGATAAAACTGTCCTCTGAAAACTATAATGCTAAATATTAAACAATATATAATAAGCAAAAAGTTTATGCACTGCGAAAACTAATCATCCATGAAAATGTCGTAAAAAAAAAGGTAAAGAGGATTTATTTCTTGCGTGCAAAAGATTTACAGTATTTATCAACAACTATTTACCTAAAGACGAAAGATATTATGTATAATGAGAGGAGAGTTGCAAATTTTAATGCATTCTCACTTATAAACCCTATTATATATTTCAGCAACTTAATCCTAACTCCAATATAAGATGTTACTTTTACATTTCCATTTCGGGGATCACTATCAAAATTTGTGATGTACTTATGATCTAAGCTGGCTGAAGGCGTGTGAATGAGTCCCCGGCACATTCACATTTTAAATAGGATAAGAAAAATTTGTCTGATTTCCAACCGTTTTTGCTCCACACTACCGCTATTGGTGTAATGAAATAAAATGGAGAACTGACAAGATTTTCATTATCTATGTCTTACAAGTGTGTAATGTTAGTGAATCACATATCATGTCTTGCTTGGAGACAGGCTGTAAGGGCAGCTTACTTGAGTGAAGGAATTTGGGTACGTAAGCGTTTAACCGAGAGATCGCTTGTCTTGCCATCAGGCATGTACATTCGTTTGTACGGATGTTACAGGTCTAATAGACCAAGGGACTTGTGAAAGCCACATTCCTTTTGGTGAGCACAAAGAGGTCGGTTGGTACACGTCAGGTGTCGGGAGAGAAAACACCCATCGTAAAGATGGATTCTATTTCATGGTACTAGAGACGGGAATCTCTAACCTGACTAATATAATGAACTTATTGACATTTTGGGTCTGGGAGTTAATTCTTAGTCAGGAGGGTGGAATGTTAACTTACTAGTTTTCTTTATGGGCCGATTTGGGTTTACTGTCATTATTACTTGTTAATCATTTTGTTCTATTTTATATTCAACTACTTTGGGTAATAAATAGTATATTTTTATATTTACAAGATCTTAATAGCCTAACGACATGGTTGCAGACAGAGGGCACCATTGAGAACAAGTAAGGGTTTCCAATTTGTGTACTTTTAATAAAAGGGGGGGGGGGTGGTAAGAGTGTCGGCAGGCGGTTTAAGAGGCTTTTTATATATTTTATGAGCTGTAGATACGCTAACGAAGAGACTCGTGACCAGTTAGACATAGATTTTTTTTTTTTTGGTAGGAAAAGGGGTTACAATCATGTCACAGGCAACTCGGGGCTCTTTTGCTGATTCAATGGGTTGGACAGGGAGAAGCAGTTCGTCACTCAGGCTAAGTTAGTGTTTCACAAGTGTGGTAAATAGTTCATGCATATTTGCGGTGCGTATACGAATTCGGTTTCCAGTCATATGAAGATGTGAGAGTATTTTCAAGTTTTCTTTTTTATTTTCTTCTTTTTATCTTTTATATTTTTTAAAACTTTTTGTTGTTGTTTATATTCCTTTTGTTTGTTTGTGGTGAATTTACTCGAGCAGAGTTTTTTTGTTGCGAGTCACGCCCTGAGAGAGAGAGAGAGAGAGAGAGAGAGAGAGAGAGAGAGAGAGAGAGAGAGAGCTGGTGTGTGAGATGGTCGCCGGGGTGTAGCGCTTAGTAAGCGTTTTGCATTTTTTTCTTTTTCTATCCCCTCCCTATTTTTTTTTTTTTTTTTTTTGCTTTCGTGGGATAATATACTGGGCATGGGGTGCGTTTGCCTTTTGTTATCCATTATTGGGGGAAAATTTGTATTAATTTTTCTGGATTGGGTTTTGTGTATATAAATACATTGATGTTATTGAGATCGGGGAATCTTATAGAAAGAGTGAATAATTATTTAGCGGGAAAGAATATATTGGACGATATAGAGGCATTTAGAGAGGCGAAAGCTTTGCTAGATTTCAATAGGGGAGACCTCTCCCATCGTTGCTGGAGTTTCCAATTAACAAAATGTCGTACCTGGACATACTTGCAAGCATTTTTTAAAACAGCTTATGGCTCAAAGGAACACGGAGATATGGTGAGGGACCTTTGGGGTTTTTATAAACTACGGAAGGGCACTAATATCCTCGTAGAACATAGTTAAAAACTTTTTGACGCAGTGGCGGATTGGGTAGGAAAAGTGAAAACATCTAAATGGGCTACAGGGAGTAATGTCTCTCTTGATAACATTCATAAACTGATCTATTTTTCCCTCCTCTTGCACAATGTGCCGGATGCAATAGTGAATAGCTTTGATGAAAAGATTGAACTTACTTCAGACGAAGAATTACTTTATGCCCAAATTGAGAAACATATGTCTACATGTCCCACTGTAGATAGCACAATTTTTAATGGGACAGGCCTGAGGGATAGAGTGCAAAGAGACACAGAATTTTCTCCTCCCGGTCTGTGCGCAAATGTTTAATATAACAAAAGATCGGTCGATCAAAAGCAACAGCAGTTGCGCTGTTTCAACTGCAATAAACCAGGGCATTCAAAGAAATTGTGTAGGGTTAAATATTGTGGAATGTGTAAGAGTACCAATCATTATTGGCAGTCTTGTCCGTCTCAGATACGGAGAGATGCGAGGCTTACACCTCAAGGTTCTGGTAATTATAATGTGAAACTTCCCAGGCAGGTCAAACCAGAGGGCAAAGGGATCAGCAAAATTTTTGGAAGCCCAATCAACAAAAAGGGTACGGGTGATTGGTAAATACCATTGTGGTCTCGTGGGGGATGCCCCAGAGCCCAGGCCTATAGTCAATGGAACGGTAGGGGATGTGGATATCCCGATATTTATAGACTCGGGGGCATCAATAAATCTAATGGACTATAATTTGTATCAATCCATGTTTTCCAATTACCCTTTGCAACGCTCAACGAAGACGGTGTGTGATGTGCAAGCCCATAGATTAAATACCCTGGGTTGTGTTCAAATACAGTTTACTATCGGTGTTATCAGAAATATTTTTGGTAATGAAAGGAATTGCATTGGGCAACAGACTTTTCCTGGGTCACCCTGTTTGTAGAAGACACAAGATTTCGATTGATGCTGGTGTTAAAGGGATAACAGTCTGGATACCTGGTGTTTTTCTGCCTTATGAGGACGTGAATAGAAAGGAGGACATGGAGGTTATTGAAAGAGGAGATGTGCTCGGTGATATTAATGGCGGTGATACGAGTGTTATGGAGAAAGGTAATATTAAAACCCACGTTGCTGATATGGGAAATGATTACGGGGGTTCTACCAGAGTTAACAGTTATAACAATGGTGGTGATGATACTTTGGATGGTGATATTGATACTAATATTGATGTTATTTCTGATACTAACAATGCTGGGGATGATACCGAGGGTGGTAATGTGTATGGGGCGGTGGAAAGGGGAGGTACTAACCACAAATATAGAGGTGTTTTATCCGAAGATATTATTTTACTACCTGGTTCGAAGACTATGGTAAAAGTTGATTTGAAGGAAATGAGAAAACCCACAGATGTGAGTGTTATTGAAAATAGTGAAAAGCTTAGAGGGGTTGTTAGCACGGCATCGGTGAACAGTGTATCCAAGAATGGGTTTACATGGTTAGAGTTGCTAAACAGTAATGATACAGTTAGGAGATACCAGAAGAATACATATATATTGGATTTCCAAGATTGGAGTTGTGATAGTGGTTCAGTGGCTATCGTAGAAGGGAAACCTGAGTTTTCGGAGGCAGAAATGCAATCAAGGAAACGAATATTTAGAGAACATTTAGCTAATGCAGATTTTAGCGAACACGTTGAAGCGATAAGCAGGCTCTTGGCAGAATTTGGGGATACGGTAGCCTTACAAGGTGATAAATTGGGGTTGACTAATGTGTTAGAGCATAAGGTAAATTTGGAGAGTGGCGCAAAACCTATTTATATTCCTGCATATCGCATACCTTTCAAAATCAGAGAACAGGTAGAAAAAGAGGTTAATAGATGGGAAGAAGAAGGAATCATTAGACCTAGCGTATCTCCTTACAACCTTCCCTTGTTAGTGGTGCCTAAGAAAGACGGTTCTGTCAGTGTATGCGTAAATTTTAGACGATTAAATGAAAAGACGATCCCTGACCGCTACCCAGTCGCGTGCATACCAGATCTTTTTGTTGAAATTGGAGGACATAATATTTACAGCTCAATTGATTTGGCGCAGGGTTTCTTACAGGTCCCTCTTAGTGAGAGAAGCAAGGAATATACCGCTTTTTCAGTGCCCAAGGGACACTATGAATTTACGCGAATCCCTTTCAGTTTATCGGGCAGTCCGATGACCTTTACCAGGTTGGGAAACAGTTTTGCACGGGTTATTGGGCAAAAATGTTTTTGTGTATATGGATGACATCCTAGTCGCAACGGACACGATCGCGCAACACCTGGAAGTGCTTACAGAAGTACTTAGGACGCTTAGATTAGCGGGGTTGAAAATTAAGCTAGTCAAGTGCTCATTCTTGAAAAAGCAGATCACATATCTAGGCCATGTCATATCTAAGGAAGGGGTTAGAGTATATGACGATAAAGTCAAAGCAATAGCGAATTTTCGCACCCCCAGATGAAAGAAAGAGATTAAGTCATTCCTGGGTATCGCTGGTTTCTTCAGGAGGTTTGTGAAAGGATTCTCTAATATAGCAGCTCCCCTAACTGATGTATTCCGGGAAGACCTAGATGTCACCATTACGTTTTTCACTATACACAATACACTGTTGAACATTGAAAGAGAAACAGAATCTTTGTTGAATGAAATTAAAAGCCAAGTGGAAGCAGTTGTAGCAGCTTCACAGGGGAAAATTTCAAGGCAAATGTTGCATATGGGAACCTTGGAGTCAACCTTAAAAGAAGCGGTGTATGAATGGGGATGAAATATTATTTTTACGGGAGATTTACTTTATAGATACTATGGGATTTTAAAGCTACAATTATCAGATAAGGGGTTACTTGTTGACATACCAGTTAGTGATAAAAAACCGTTTCACAGGCATATATCTAGGTCATTTCCTAATTCTTTCCAGGGGTCAGTAGTGGTTTGGACGGGGGTAGAGATTATGTATATATTAGGTGAAGAATTCCAGTCCTCGGCAGTTGACTATGAACTAGGATGTGTGTTAGTTTATGATAGATATGTGTGTGAAAGTAGGATATTTACTCTTCGATGTATTGACCTGTCAGGTTGCGAACTAGAGTTAGCTCACGAGAACTTACCGACTCACTGTGACTTTAGAGAATTCCCCAATCCATACCAAGATTTCTACTATGTGCAATGGAGACAACAATTCGCTCGTCCTACAGTGGTCCCAGCTGTTAGATGGTTCCTGCAGGGTTCTCTCGGATTTCTTCATGGTGCTTAGTCGGCATGTCTACAACTCGTCCACAAAAGTGTTTCATAAACACTTACATGGAAACCATGAGGGGGTTCGAATTTCGCCTACAGTGGAGACCGTTACAGTCCCGCCGCTGGAGGATAGTGACGAAGATGAATTCTTCTTCGACGAGCGTTATACAATACCAATATTAATTATCATCTTAGGTGCTATGCTGATCACAATTTGTGCACTAGGAGTTCTTAAACTTTTGTGCATTCAACGAAGCACAAGGGTCCTAAGTCACGAGGTAAACTGATACATTGTGCATTAGTTGCTGATGTGGTGTGCGACAGAAATGCACAGAGGACATAGGTGGCCGAGCCATCATACAAGTGTGTAATGTTAGTGAATCACATATCATGTCTTGCTTGGAGACAGGCTGTAAGGGCAGCTTACTTGAGTGAAGGAATTTGGGTACGTAAGCGTTTAACCGAGAGATTGCTTGTCTTGTCGTCAAGCATGTACATTCGTTTGTACAGATGATACAAGTCTAATAGACCAAGGCACTTGCGAAAGCCACATTCCTTTTGGTGAGCACAAAGAGGTCGGTTGGTATACGTCAGGTGTCAGGAGAGAAAACCCCCATCGTAAAGATTTTTTTTTTTTCTTTTATTATAAAATAAACTACAATATAATCAGATTTTAAACATATTTCAGATATATACATTTGTATTTAGTCAGATCATCAAACTTCCATTCTTATTAGATTACAAAAGTCATAAACTTAAACCATTAGCAAATGAAGTCTCTTTTCTGATACCATATTTTTTGTTATCTGCCTGCCAACTTATATAATAATATAACACAAACCTACAAATAAGTTAATTGAAATCACAATCGACATATTTCCTATTAAAACAGTTCAGCATTCTTTCACTTAACAACCGTTCAAGTAACCATCTAGTATATCTAAACTTACTCTTTAAGAAGTTTATAATTTGTCTAAGATCATATTTCTTTTTCTTGCTCACCCATAAGACATACAAGTAATCCACAATTAAAACTAATGCAGCATTGTTACACTTTGTTGTTTTACAATTAAAATCTAACATTAAAATTCTTAAGAAACTATTTTTCTCAATACTACATACATTGATCAGAATATTTTTAAACCATAGAAAAATATCTTTAATATAAGTACATGAATAAAATATATGGATTGAATTTTCCTCCTCGCCACATCTGTCACAAGAACCATCCGTCCTTATATTTAGCATCCTTAATCTTTGGTTAGTTGCTAGAGTCTCATGCAAGTATCTATACATAAATTCTCTCTCTCGTAATCCTATATGTCTATTGTTTACATTCTTCCAAATGCTTTTCCAGTTGAACAACGGGTAGTTACTCTCTATTATTGCCTCACAATTTGGACGGATACAATCATAAACTACTTTACTCGTCAACACAGGGAAATTTTTACAACGAAACACCTTTCTAATTGCCTCTATCGCTACAGAGTAGTATGGACTAGAAATATACGATACCTCTTTTTTATCAATCGTATTCATCATATGACTTAGTCTTATACTACAATAATAAACAGCAAGGCATGAATCATTTGTTAGCTCTTTTAAAACAGTGCAACATAAAATAGATAAAGCCTTGTGATAAACATCAGTAATTCCTAGTCCCCCTTCTTCCTTGGGTAAACAAAGTGTTGTTCTTCTAATAGGCTGGTACTTTCCATGCCAAAGAAATCTAAAAATACAAGAATTTATGTCTAATGCCACTCGTTTAGACAATGGAAATGTGTGAGCCAAATACCATACTTTTGAGAGTATTAAGGAATTGATAATAATACCCTTTTGATATAGGGTTAATATTCTCTGTTCTGACATGGATGATATCCTGCTGATCTTCTTTATTCTGTTTTCCCAATTTTGTCTGCAAGTTTCTTCATAATTTCCACTATATTCAATCCCTAAAATATTAGTTTTCTTTACATTTTTTACCCTGTCAGTAGACCAAGACAGTTTATTTTCCCAGTTTCCAATTCCTAAAATCTTTGTTTTATCGATGTTTAGTTGTGCTCCTGTAGCCTTTTCAAACCTTTCTATCTCTTTATAAACAACTAGCAGAGATTTCTCAGCGGTGATGAAAATTGTTGAATCATCTGCAAACCCTTGAAGCTTGATACATTTTTTATTTGGTAGTGGAGGAGGAATAATCTGTTTATTACCTTTAATAGCTAAGTATAAGGGTTCTTGAAATATTACAAACAAAAGCATGGACAAGGGACATCCCTGTCTAACAGACCTATTTATTTCAAACGAAGAGCTAATTACTCCATTGATGCATAAATAGCTATGACTGTTTTTATATAACACCTTTAACCATTTGATAAAGGAGTCTGAAAATCCAAAGCATTTCATAATTCTCCATAAGAACTTCGTATCCACCCTGTCAAAAGCCTTTGACCAATCAAGGTTTAAAAGAGCCAAGTTTGAATTAATTTCGTTTGAATAATACACTACATCCCTTATCATATTATTACAGTCGATAATTGACCTTCCATTTACACCACAATACTGCTCAGGTGAAATAACCTTATTCATTACCAATTTTATACGATTAGCTAAAATTTTTGCACATATTTTATAATCTACGTTAAGAAGAGATATGGGCCTCCAGTTCTCTGCTAGTTCTACATCCCCACCCTTTGGTATAAGCTTAAGAATGCCTTCATGTTGAGAACTACTCAAATCCTCCTTCAGAGCGTACCTAATTACTTGTATGAAGTGAGGTTTCAACAGTGTCCAAAACTTTTTGTAAAATTCAATAGGAAGGCCGTCCTTTCCTGGTGACTTTCCAATCCTTAAGCCCTTAATGGCTGCCCATATTTCTTCTTCTTCAATTTCCTTTGATAACATATTTACATCATCATTATCCAATTTATTCTTGCACATTCTAAGTAATTCCTCTTGTTGAATTTTATCAACATTAACGTTATCGTATAACTCTTTGTAATAACTTTTAAAATATGAAACAATACTGTCAGTATTAATGAGAACTCCTTTATCCGTTTTAACTCTAAAAATACCCGAGTTCCTATCCTTCTCTCTTCCTAACAAATATGCTGATACCTTTTCACCTTCTACCCGGTCTTTTAGTTTTGCTCGTAGTTTAATGCCCTCACAAAACTCATTCTGTATGTCATTCACTCTGTCTTTAATCACCCTTATTTCTTCAAAGTCAATTCCACCAGCATTAGCTTTTGCATACAATTGTTTCAGTCTTCCCTGCAACATATTTAGAAGTCCATATTTTTCTTGCGACATAATTTTCGACATTCTTATAAAAAACTTTTTACATTCCATTTTCGCAAAATCCCACCATGATAACAAATTATCAAAAATACCTTTTCTAGCCACAATATGACTCCAAACTACACTGAAATTTTCCTCTGTTTCTTTAAAACCCAAAACTTTGGTGTTAAGCCTCCAAAAACCTCTACCAAATTTTACATTTTGTACATCAAATTTAACTAAAACCATGCTGTGATCTGAGCAGCTGATAGGTATTGTTTCCCATGACTTTATATGGTTAAATAGCCTTTTAACATACTCTGTCTATTCTTGACCCGTATTTATTTTTAACAAAAGTATATTCAGGTAACTTGTGACAACCTATGGTTATGTCTTTCAATCCTACTTGCTTTATCAAGTTCCTTAGAGCTTTTGACTGTAAATTAACATTTTCTGAACTACTGTCTCGAAGAGAGGTCACACAGTTAAAATCTCCACCTAATATTAAGTTTTCACTGTTATTCCTTAAATAAAATAACAATTTATTTCGAAAGAATTCTTCTCGTTCTGGTATTACTTGCCCCTCTCCATCCATTTCCTGATTCAAGACCTTAATGCTAGGACACTTTCTAATATATATCGCAGTTCCACCTTTCAAATTAGTACAACAGTTAATAAAGACATCATAATCATTAGATTGGTAAATCAAGTCGTTGACATTTTTAATATTATGCTCCTGCAGCATCAATACATCAATTCTGTGAAATCTCATGAGAGAGTCAACGCACATCTGCTTGTTAACTACATTAAGTCCATTTACGTTTAAGGTGGCTACCGTCAGCGCCATGATTATAAAGAGGTTAACCACCCGCTTATCCATTACGAGCTTGTGTTTTTACTATTCACCTTTCGACGTTTTCTTTCACGATCATCCTTCAAATTTCCCTCATCATTTCTATACAACTTGTCACTGCTGTCTTTACTTTTTGATATAACCATTTTCCCATTATTTTCCACATGTATTTTCCACTTTTCAGTATTCCTATCTTCACTTTGTTCGTTGTGACTAAATTCCTCGATCCGGTTCTCAACGTCATCAGCTTCGTTCATCATTTCCCTTTCCAGGCTCTCGTCGTCAACATGTCTTCTGCTATATCGTTATATTCAGTTGTCATATTTTTCGTCGAAATTATTCCTGATCACTTCCTCATGACTGGTTTTCCCTACTGATTCTGCTTCCATACTTGACAGTTCTATATCATTTCGCTCACGATGAATCTCCACTATTGTTTCTATTATCGTTTTATCAGACTTCTCGGTTTCTTTTTCCTTTACAATGTTGTTTTGTATCCCATATTCAGATACAGTTACATCTTCATTATCGGACTCATTTATATGCATGTCTTCATTATCAGATTCATTTATATGCGTAGAATTAGCTGTCATTGCAATGCTTACCCGTTTTAACTCATCATCATTATCTATGCCACCCGAGACATTGTCTTTATCAAGTAAATGTTTTGAGTTAGCATCTATGTTTATCTTCATTTCATTTTGAATTTCTTTATCTTGGTTCAATTTTAAATGTTTTTCATGATCACCAGTGCAATCTTGAATTTGATCCTTTACGCTAAGTCCTGGATTCTCCTTCGCTTTTCTGTTCCATTTTCCTATTTCCGGGAAGTACGTTTCCTTATCCGTTAATTCCTCCCTTAATGTCTTCTCTGTAACACAGTTTTCCACTAGATGATCTTCACTTCCACATTTATAGCAGGTTCTGCTCTGTCCGCTGTACATGAAGGACACCGAATGTCATCCTATCCTAATAGACGATGGAATGTTATTCTTGATTTCCATTTTTGCTGTTCTTATCCCATTCAATAAACCGTTTCCTTTTCCTAGCGTGTGTTGGTTATTCCTTATCCATATTACCTTTCCATATCCTTCAAGTACGGATTCTATCATCTGGTTGTCCATGTCAAAAGGTGCGTATCTGATTGATACAAAGGAGTAGCTTGCTCCCATGTTCACTATTTTCACAGTAATCCCATTGCCGATCTGGAGTTCCTTCTCATCGTATTCACTGATTATCTTTTCATATATAACGCGTGAGCTGAATTTCATGATAAACCTATTCCTAGGTATCAACTGGAATCCTATCAAGTCGCAAGTTTCAATTCCAAGAATCTCAAAAATTACCCTACAAACTGTTTCATTGTCAGGTTTGCTTGAAAAAATCAAACCAATGGAGTCCTTTCTCCTGATTGGAGGATAGAATCGTGACGTCATCGTTGGGCGGTCTCACGGCTTACGTCACTCATAGCCTCGGGGCATGCAGCCTTTCCGGCGATGAGTGACGGACGACCACTGATTCACTTTTTATCCTCAAAAGGCAACTAAGTCTAAACACAACTATAAACTCTTTACAGTTATTGGTTCCTTGTACCTTTATGATCCCTGTAGCAACTCTACATCACTAGGAAACCATCAAAAGACAGGCAAAGGCTTGAAAAAACACGGAATACAATCACAGCCGTGTTTACACTTCAGCGCTTCTTCTTCCTCTATACACAATACACTGTTGAACATTTGAAAGAGAAACAGAATCTTTGTTGAATGAAATTAAAAGCCAAGTGGAAGCAGTTGTAGCAGCTTCACAGGGGAAAATTTAAAGGCAAATGTTGCATATGGGAACCTTGGAGTCAACCTTAAAAGAAGCGGTGTATGAATGGGGATGAAATATTATTTTTACGGGAGATTTACTTTATAGATACTATGGGATTTTAAAGCTACAATTATCAGATAAGGGGTTACTTGTTGACATACCAGTTAGTGATAAAAAACCGTTTCACAGGCATATATCTAGGTCATTTCCTAATTCTTTCCAGGGGTCAGTAGTGGTTTGGACGGGGGTAGAGATTATGTATATATTAGGTGAAGAATTCCAGTCCTCGGCAGTTGACTATGAACTAGGATGTGTGTTAGTTTATGATAGATATGTGTGTGAAAGTAGGATATTTACTCTTCGATGTATTGACCTGTCAGGGTGCGAACTAGAGTTAGCTCACGAGAACTTACCGACTCACTGTGACTTTAGAGAATTCCCCAATCCATACCAAGATTTTTACTATGTGCAATGGAGACAACAATTCGCTCGTCCTACAGTGGTCCCAGCTGTTAGATGGTTCCTGCAGGGTTCTCTCGGATTTCTTCATGGTGCTTAGTCGGCATGTCTACAACTCGTCCACAAAAGTGTTTCATAAACACTTACATGGAAACCATGAGGGGGTTCGAATTTCGCCTACAGTGGAGACCGTTACAGTCCCGCCGCTGGAGGATAGTGACGAAGATGAATTCTTCTTCGACGAGCGTTATACAATACCAATATTAATTATCATCTTAGGTGCTATGCTGATCACAATTTGTGCACTAGGAGTTCTTAAACTTTTGTGCATTCAACGAAACACAAGGGTCCTAAGTCACGAGGTAAACTGATACATTGTGCATTAGTTGCTGATGTGGTGTGCGACAGAAATGCACAGAGGACATAGGTGGCCGAGCCATCATACAAGTGTGTAATGTTAGTGAATCACATATCATGTCTTGCTTGGAGACAGGCTGTAAGGGCAGCTTACTTGAGTGAAGGAATTTGGGTACGTAAGCGTTTAACCGAGAGATTGCTTGTCTTGTCGTCAAGCATGTACATTCGTTTGTACAGATGATACAAGTCTAATAGACCAAGGCACTTGCGAAAGCCACATTCCTTTTGGTGAGCACAAAGAGGTCGGTTGGTATACGTCAGGTGTCAGGAGAGAAAACCCCCATCGTAAAGATGGGTTCTATTTCATGGTACTAGAGATGGGAATCTCTAACCTAACTAATATAATGAACTTATTGACATTTTGGGTCTGGGAGTTAATTCTTAGTCAGGAGGGTGGAATGTTAACTTACAAGTTTTCTTTATGGGCCTGTCATTATTACTTGTTAATCATTTTGTTCTATTATATATTCAACTGCTTTGGGTAATAAATAGTATATTTTTATATTTACGAGATCTTAATAGCCTAAAGACATGGTTGCAGACAGAGGGCACCATTGACAACAGGTAAGGGTTTCCAATTTGTGTACTTTTAATAAAGGGGGGTTGGTAAGATATGCAGTAATACGACTTTTATGGTAAATATCTGATTGGTGATTGCTTTAACTTGAAGCATCATGCTCTGACCGTACTCGGTCTCTTGACACAAAGTCAGTTGCATTTCCAGTTCACAATAGCCCAATTTTTCTTTCGACAAAACAAATAAAAGAGGAGAACGAAGAAACTACAAGTTTAGACTTCGTCTGCTCCAGGCCCAAAATTCCGGCAAATTTGCATATCAGTAAAGACCTAAGTTTGTATGTTAGCTTTTCCTTGCGTCTCACGAACTAAGCATTCGGGAACGGAAAAATGAATCGAAATTTCACAACAATAAAATATCAAAAAGTGCTCAAGGGGTGCAGGATGAAAGCGAAAGCAATCAAGCATATAAAAACCACCCGTACGAACCTATCCAAGCCAATTACGGGCATGTCTGCCAACAACCTAATCACCAATCACGGCCATTCCGAGTGAGTCTAGTATTTCATGAGCACTGTGTAATTAAAGACTTGTCGATAACCACCCAAATCGACTGGCGACGAATCGAACAATTCAATTAATTCCAAACTTCTACGAAACAAATAAGTTAACGCTCTAGACTGATGGCAATTAATTGATTTCTAAAAGTATAAGACATTCCACTTAACGGAACGTCCAATTTAGCAATCCGTGTTCGCGAAAGCAATTGACTTGCATGTGCAAGCATTTAAATACGGGCATGTTTATAATCAGCACTCACGTTCCCACGCACAAGAAGGAAAGCGTTTGAGAGAGAGAGAGAGAGAGAGAGAGAGAGAGAGAGAGAGACGCTTATACTTAACAGATGTAAGAACATGCGAGTGTTGATAAAATGGAGAACCTTAGAAATTAGCAGAGCAGTAAAGACAATCAATCACTACACACTTCGAAGTCATTTTCCCTTCGTCAAAAGTACGACTATGAGACGAGTATGAGACGGCTGTGGCGTTAGTGAAGAGAGATCGGTAATACGTAAAGGGGAGATGTGCGTTAAAAGTTGTTTCGTGCGAACACAATTAATAATACTAGACAGAATCATAGCAGTGTATATATATATATCTATATATATATATGTGTGTGTGTGTGTATGTATGTATGTATGTATATATATATATATATATATATATGCATGTATATATATATATATATAGATATCTATAGATTATATATATATTTATAATATGTATAATATATATATTATATATCTATATATATATATATTATATATATATATATATATATAATATATGCAAACATTTAATCATACATTATTGTTTAAGGAAGCACACGCACTGTATTTCTCCAACCCTCTTGGTGGACATCTTTGTGATTTTACTGCGCTTCCTTGAGAGGTGGTCTTTATCCTAGATGACAATACAAGTTAATTCCATTATGAATACAAAATAATAAAAAAAGTAAATAAATAATAACTCTTCAAATCCAAGAACAATACACGGCATCGCTAAACATGTTCAGAAATTTTTAATCCCTCACCGTATCATACTTTTCATATACAATTCAAATACATATATACTAGTAGATCTTAGCCGCTTTTGTCCGCTTTTGCTGTAATTCTGATTCTTGTGTCCATCGAATTAATTAACATGACTTGGGTATTTCAGGAACTGTCGATCGAAAGCAGTCACGTCCATAATGATTTAGTTTCATCGTTCTCATCATGCATGTCAATCAAGAACCCTCGTCCTCTCCATTAATAGAAATACCAGTTTGTGTTGGCCTGTGTTTACGTGCAAGTGCGCGAGCATATTACAACATAATTCGTTAGTGTATAATTACGTTTCTTCAGTTCCGTAGAAATGAAAGGTAAACCAGTATAACGTAAACATATTGACATTGAAATTTCTAAAACAATGCGGCAGTGCCCTCTGTGTGAGTTCAATGATGTTGTTCACAGTTTCCATACCTGTATGTTGAATCTTTGTGGCCTCATTGGATGACAACATCAAAGGGACAGTGACATTGATCTCTTGGCTAACCGGTAACTTCCCCGAGACAATAATGAGAAACAGAATTGAATTGACGGTTTCTCCTCAAATGAGGGATGGAAGGGAAACCTAACTCTTTCCTATCCCTTGTTACCCTTCCTTGAAAACACTATCCATGTGTAATGACTCTCTTCGAGTAGTACCTGAAACAACATTAATATAGAAAAAAAGGTTATGAAGAAGGCTTCATATTGGATTGTATTAACACAGGTGTCCTGATTTAAGAGTAAGGCTGAAGGGAACTTAACTGATTTTAACGTGCTTGTTTTTGCCTTTGAAATCTTTAAATGTTCAGAATCACCGCTTCTTGAGAGAGACATGCAGAACTAATATTTCCACCTAGTAAGCCCACATAGCATGGAAATATGGGGGAGACCATTATCTTTCCTTCAAACCACCCCATCTACCTCTCTGATAAAAAAGATACACTAAAATAAAGGAAACTTTTGTTGAGATGAAACTGAAGCCGTCGGAAGCTTCTTCTGTTGTTGATAACTGATGATACACTTATTCTATGGAGAATTCCTTAACTTTACAAAAGAACAGAAATCTACCATCGATAATTGCAATGCCCAAGGTCCGCTAGCAAAGATCTATTTTCAGGGATTTTATCATATTACTATACATGTGCATCATTCTCGTGTTGGCATTATTAACATAACATCAAAATATAATCTGGCTGTTACACAAGATTGCACGTCGTCTTACGAACATAAGCATATGAGTTGCTTTCACCGATTTCCGCTTGAATGTTTACAAAAACTGTGCAGATTTTATTTTTCAAATCCAGAGAGTTTCAAATCTAACATCAAGCAATAAAATATCGCATAAATACTTACGCAAGGTTAGGAATACATTTGAAATGGTTGTTCAAGACTTGCTGTCACTGAAAATTGACAGTTGTACAAATCAAGTGCTAAAGACGTTTTGTAAATTGAGGTACGAAGAAGAGCTGATACATCCATTTTGCTACTAGGACACAATTCTTCATATGATTATAAAATTCCTCTTGAAAAGAGCTTTTCATGTCTACAAGCTTCCAGCAAAATTACAAAACGGAGGGGAAGGAGAATCACCCTAACCAATACTCGCCTGAAAAAGGAACACAAAGGCGAAACAATAGTTACTTAATCATTAACCCTGAGACCTTCAACGAAGAGGACTTTTGCAGACAGACAGACAGACAGGAGGTTCATTCACAACATTAGCGGGAAAAGCGTTTCAAATGATTTACGCGCCAAAGGATGAAGCGGGACTGCCATTGGGGTTTGGGTAGGGGAGGGATTTATACACAACTTAATCCGTTTACACTTTTCTTTCCAGCTTTAAAATCAAGGTCATAGAGTGGCTTCTAGGAAAAGTACGAGATAGAAGTTTAAATGTAACGGAAAATTTATTAGTACACACTTGATGTTACGTTAACGTCGTCATTACAACAGATGACGTGATTAACGTCATAAAGGGATCAAGTCAAGCAAACAAGAAACGAAACTGGTCTACGTAATATGGAATGGGGTGCCTACTTGTAATTACTAACCAATTAGCAAAAAAAAATATATATGAACCTATATCTCTATATATTAAAAACACAATATACATCCATGTTATTCCAATACATATAATTATTACAAAACCATCTAAACAAAAGGTGAACGCGTTTAAATTTGTCGTTGCTTCGGGTGCAGCCAATCTCGTTACTGGATTCTATATAAATACGCAAAATGAAGACACCTTGGTCCGATTTTCGGAACAGTACGTAACGTCCTTACCATTAGTTTTAAAGCATGGCCAATGATAGAAACATATGGGAGTGCTTTCCTTTCCTTTCTAGATAACGTTTCTCACATCGTGTTTTTACTTATGCAAACCTCAGGGAATAAATAGGCTGACCGGATCGACAGCAGAGCACAATATGATGCAAATGATACATCTCTCATGAATACCTCAGGATACGTACATCGTAAAACGACAGACAAAGTAAGGAAGATACTGAGAGAAGAATATTCTTTCACAAGACGAGAAGGTATTTCAGTGCTTCATTAATCATAAAAATTTTATCAGGTAACAAGGATGCATTGAGAAATAAGATAATTTTCCCACGTGTGAGGTCAGTTCATTCCCTCTGACAATTGGGTTACAAATAGAGAGCGCGCACGCATGCACGAACACACCCACACAGAACATCCAATTCAAATTCTATAGACCTTGATCCCATGAAGGGATAAATATGTTTCGTCGAGATATCTCATCTGACCATTATACGGTAAAATACTTAGAGCAAACAGTTCAATGACCGTCATTCATGCAATCCATTGTTTAGATAAACAGAGGTAAATAATAGTTTCGAGTAAATTGTGCTGGAATCATTCCTGCCTTGATTAAGGTCGAACTCTAATATCAGAGAGAGAGAGAGAGAGAGAGAGAGAGAGAGAGAGAGAGAGAGAGAGAGAGAGAGAGAGAGAGCTTGTACGTTCATACACTACAAATATAAACTTAAAATATGTAATACCCACAGCTATTCAATATAATGAATATTTATGAAAAGGTCAATCAACAGCAATAAACAAAAGTGAGGAGTCCATTCCAGTTTACAAAATATCAACATCAGAAAGAGAGATAGTTTGCCATTCCAAGATTATTTACGTGTTTTCAAGATGTCGAGAAATTCTGTTAGCTAAGTCAGATTAACTGAGTCCGAGGGATTATCCCACAAAATATCGGACCAATTACAAGTGTAATCAGTAACGATGATAAGACGACCATTTAAGTAGAACTTTTATATTTCTCCTGAGTGGAGACGAAACCCCAGCAGAGCCCATGAAAGGCAGCAAGTGAAGGTCAGAGACATGAACACGTTTCCACACACATGCTGAAACTTGTCGCGTAAAAAACATGCCAAGACGACACCGAGCAATTATATTCATACTTTTCAGATAGCAGTCCCTTTTAAATAGATTACAAAGTCATCGGCGCCACTGCCAAAACAGGCGATGCGTTATACTTTAGGTCAAACAATTAATGATTAATTATTTTTGAAAATAACCACTATTATTACTATTAAACTTTCATTGACATCTATACTCTTTACATTAATGTAGTAGCTGATTTGATTTTGGTTAACATTATTCTTCGTAAAATAAATATTCACAAATAAAAACACAAATAAAAAAAGTTTTATGTTATATATTCTTTCAATAAAATCTAGACTTTCTATTTAATTATTTACTCTGACGATGTTATACTGTTGTACCACCAAACCACACCACACCAATATATATTATATATATATATATATATATATATATATATATATATATATATATATATATATATATATATAGATCAAAGTGAATCACTGAATATTTCCCTGATAAAGCCAGAAGATTGAAAGAAAATGCACAATGTACTATACTGCTAGTGGGAGTTGCTGAGGACGGGATGTTTAGTGAACTAAGACCTGTCACCTATTGTATATGGAGTTCCACAGGACAGTGTTCTTGGTCCACTGTTATTTTTAGTGTATACAAGTGGCATGGTTGTTGGCCTGGAAAACAAGATAGTTCAGTATGCAGGTGAAGTAGTCTCCACTTTTGAGAAATGAAGCTGCCTTTAACCTCAATCGGGACATGGACCGGATCAGGGACTAGTGTAGTCTTCAGGTGGATGGAACTTTGCTGAACTAATTTGAAGCTTTAACTATCCTAGGTGTAACTCTTGACAAGCACCTAACTTTTGATAAACATCCAATGAAAGTTTCAGCGAAAGCAGCACGAAAGATAAGCATTGTTTATAAGGCCTCATATATTTATAACAGTGATAAAATCAATGCGACCTGTTTTAGGTCATTTTTACACCACACTTACTAGAAACTGTTCTCCGGTGTGGATGTCTGCTTCCGCAAGAGAATTATCTCTTTTAAATAAGTGATTCTTGATGGTAGGTTTCTGTTTCCCGATAGTGGTAGTTATAACTTTGACCAACGACGGATGGTCTCTTGTTTTTCACTTGTTCATAAGCTGTATTTCAACAGAGATCTTTCGCATTCACACCTGATCCTTAATCCCTCTTCATCTGCAGAGAGCAACCAGATTAGCTGAACAGCAGCACCAAAATACAGTAACTGTGCCTCGCTGTCGAACTTCCCAGTTCCAGAGGTCCTTTATCCCTTCACTGTTGGACTGTGGAACATCCTCCCCAAAGGAGTCCTGCAACTGGAATTTAATAAGTTCAAGCGAAGGTGCAATACATTATTACCGTAAAACTATTCTCCTTGCATTTTAATAAATCTTTATCTCTTTGTTAATTTATTAATTTATCTTTTTAAACAAGTGGTATCTCTTCTTTCTGTATTTCCCTTTACCTCCTTTTCTAATGAACACCATATTCTTTGGAAGCTCGAATTAGAGCTTGTTCCAGATGAATAGGTTTCCTCTTCTGAATAATATATACATATAACTGGAAATGAAGGGATTCATGTGGCAAGGACGTTTATTATAATTATCAAAACAAAATCACACTAAACAACAAAATAATGAAGAAAGAGGTTTTAAATCAAAAAGAACAATTGAATAAAAAATAGATTAGTCACTAAAAAGGTAAGAGTGTTAGAGTAGTCGTACTTCCGGTGTAAAATGGAGAGAGAGAGAGGAGAGAGAGAGAGAGAGAGAGACGAGGAAGAGAGAGAAAGAGAAGAGGAAGAGAGAGAGAGCGAGAGAAGAGAGAGAGAGAGAGAGAGAGAGAGAGAGAGAGAGAGAGAGAGAGAGAGAGAGAGAGAGAGAGAGAGAGAGAGAGACTGGTCAGAAAACTGTCAGCAACCTGAAGAGTGTCTTCAGGGCCCCTGACAATAAACGCCTTCAACGACTTGAATTATATAAGAGCTTAGAGCCTACAAGTTGAAACTGCAGAAATTTTCATAACCAGAACTTCCTGAATGACAGACAAACGTACTGAAGATATAGTGTAAGGGAGATGATTTATATAAAAAAATAGCTACGGTGCTGTTAGAATGATATACAAGAAACTAATCCAGAAAAGCACAATTCGGTGGGAATCCGAATTATGGAACACTGACCCACTACTGTCAAGGACTCATCCAAATTACATTGTAGGTTTTTAGCAAGACGATATCTGGTTCCCAAACCTTAAAAACCTTCCTTCATTCCATTTCATTCCAGAAAACCCTCTACATACTGGACAGTTATCCCAGGCATCGACTACCATAATAGTTGCAACGCTTGTACACAAAAATCGTCAATGAATCCGGTTCATAATATTGAAAAACATTTACACCACACAGCACTCAACCGATTCATATTTCAGTGGAAGGTTATTCAGCCCTTCCATTCGAAAATGATATATACTTTAAAATTCGAGGAAAATAGAAAGCTATTAATTGTTATTCTTCTACTGATGTTCGTATTTCAATAACATTTTATTTTGTCATATAAACAGTTGCGCATATAATATGACAAACACAACCATTATTATTATTATTATTATTATTATTATTATTATTATTATTATTGGTTGCAGGTCCACAATAACATAGCATGTGAGCAAATGGTCTTTAATGGATATTAAAAGCTTTCGAACCTTGTACTAGGTTCATCTTCAGTCAAGTGAACATTATGACTTTAAAAATTCGTCGAAGAAAACTTCTTAACAGGACAATTCCACGACGACGAACGCAAATGAAGAAAGCGTTCAACAGCCCAACCAAGTAATTCTGTTGTAGATGTTCGAATTCCTGTTTGCTATTCTGCTGGAACGTCTTTTGGACTGTGATGATGCTGCATGGTGTTCACCTGGCGGCGCGGCTACAACATTGGTGGACGTCACGTCCCTTGTGCTGTAACCTGTCTAAGGGAGGAGAGCAGAAGAGGGGGCGGCAACAGGCAGAGGAAAAACAGAGCTTGTCTTAAAATTAAAATTTTTAACAAAGTTTTTAAGAATGTAAAAATTGACTAATGGGTCTTCCCCAACGAACGACTTGTTACCGTCAAAAGCTTCTCCACTAGTCTTCTTGTTTGGACATTGTTATTTTTAAAGATTATGTTAGATCCATCCGAATTCGGTGCATGATTATTCTTAAAAGAATGGGAGGCTATTGCATTGTTATGTGCATGTAGTGCATATGCGCGTTTGTGTTCCACAAATCAGGTCGGTAGTCCTCTTCCACTTTCCCCAAAATATTTTCCCTTACAGTCATGACGGGATTTCGTAAATACCCGGAATGATTGTATTCTTGTCGTTATTTTTGTTTCTAAGTAGTTTATGGCTAATCGTGTTGGGGTATTTGAAAACTATTTTAATATCTTTCTGACTATTGTTAGCATAGTTACATAACTTGTCGAGGTTGGGATTAAATGCGAGGGGTAAGTATCTGTTGGGTTTTTCCTTGAGGTTGTTAACAGGACGATAAAATGCTTTCTTAGCTCGTGAAATGGCTTTGTCAATAAAATGATCGGGGTATCTTAGTCCTCTGAAGGTTGATCGTATGTGCTGAATTTCTCCATCGACAAACTCCGGGTCGCATATTTTAAACGCACGTAGGGCAAAGTTAATAACTACATTGCTCTTAACTAATTAGAAACAGCAATAACGACAAGAAAACTATCGTTCCGGGTGTTTACGGAATCCCCTGTCAAGACTGTAAGGGAAAATATTTTGGGGAAAGTGGAAGAGGACTAACGACCCGATTAGTGGAACACAAACGCGCTTATGCACTACATGCACAGAACAATGCAATAGCCTCCCATTCTTTTAAGAACAACCATGCACCGAATTGATATGAATCTAAGATAATCTTTAAAAATAAGAATTTCTAAACAAGAAGACTAGTGGAAGGCGCCGCCATAAAGTTAGGAGAAGCTTTTGACGGTAACAAGTCGTTCGTTGGGGAAGACCCATTAGTCAATTTTTACATTCTTAAAAACTTTGTTAAAAATTTTAATTTTAAGACAAGCTCTGTTTTTCCTCTGCCTGTTGCCGCCCCCTCTTCTGCTCTCCTCCCTCAGACAGATTACAGCACAAGGGACGTGACGTCCACCAATGTTGCAGCCGCGCCGCCAGGGGAACACCATGCAGCATCATCACAGTCCAAAAGACGTTCCAACAGAATAGCAAACAGGAATTCGAACATCAACAACAAAATTACTTGGTTGGGCTGTTGAGTGCTTACTTCATTTGCGTTCGTCGTTGTGGAATTATCCTGTTCAGAAGTTTACTTCAATGAATTTTTAAAGTCATAATGTTCACTTGACTGAAGATGAACCTAGTACTAGGTACGAAAGCTTTTAATATCCATTAAAGACCATTCACTCACATGCTATATTATTGTGGACCTACAACCATTTTCTTCATTCACGGCACGGAAAACTGTGCCCATTATTATTATTAATATTATTCAATAACATTCCTAACCTATCTGACAGTGAACCTGTTTTTATTGAATAAATTTTTATTATGTCTGTTCAATGGGAAACGTTAAGAACATGAAAAAAGTCCGTCCTATGACGTCACATCAACCACTGGTTAAACAAACACAATTTTGATGTCAGTTTTACATTCAAGTACATAAGATCGCTTCGGCCTTCACGTCTATCTCATGGTAAAAAAAATTGGTCTAAATTCCTATTTTAACCCTGGTTCATGATCTTTGCCTAACATACCATGCACCAGATGTTAATGTTAGCTCATCAGGACATTTCCCTAATAAGTGGAGAAGGGGGGGGGGGGGGGGGGGGAGGCAATGCTGTAAATCACATATATTAGGAATAGCATAACATAGCTTTATGTGACCAAAGTCTTGCCCAAATCCAGCCAATCAATTTAATCCAGTTATACGGGATAAAAAACCACTCGCCGTCCTTCGCGTGTCCGCCACTGTATATCCGGCCGATGGGAGCTATAAGGGAAGGATTGAAATGACTTATAGATCTATTAGGGTTTTTGTGAGGATCACACAGAAAGGAAAAAAGTTGCCAGCGTTTCTTTTCCCCAGAGACAAATGTATATAAGTTCCAATCATCACCAAAGACCGATCGGGAGGACGATGTCCCCTGCGGAGAACTGACAGCAATTTTTGGTTGAAAATTATTATTATTGCAGATAATACAAGTTTAGATAGCGGGTTCAGTCTGCATTTAGCTTTCTTTTTTTTATTATCCATGATGATCATATATGGTTACCATTTATCCGTGTGTTTTGGCTATTGTAGTTCCTATAATGGCAAATACAATAAAAGATAAAAAAAGAGCAACGATTATATATAAAAAAAACAGAGAAAAACTAGAAACGTTATATCATGTAAATTCTCAAATTCTTTCTTGTTTACTTATTGCCAAGTCAAACACTTTATCAAATTTCACAGTTACCAAACCCATATCAATGAACTCCGCGGAGTATATATTTAATAAATGAATCTGATATCTGGGGAGAATTTAATGTTCAGTGCACACTAATGGCTTTCCTTTCCAGTTTGCCAAGTAAGATTAACTTGCATGCGAAGGATAATTTTACATAAAAATGCTGTCCAATTCCGACTGCAATCAGCAACGATATTACTCAAACTCGCCTGCCTGAACTCTAAGCTGATGTAACTAGAGCGAAATGAAGTAAGTATTGACGAGAATAGTAATATACATAAAGTAACTGAATTTCACATTACTGAGAAGCTTAGCAAAGTCCAGTAATCCCTGTAAAAATCCTTTAGTTGTTTTTACTTGTGCTTGGTAGACAGATAATATTAACAGGTAAAACGAATGTGGAGAGAGTACTTGGAAGTATACGAATGGGTAACAGTAAATAAATAGATGAGAGAGAGAGAGAGAGAGAGAGAGAGAGAGAGAGAGAGAGAGAGAGAGAATATACAATGTTTGCTGTATTCGAACAGCTATAATACGATTTTTCCATGCAATCTTCGTTTTTTCTTGCATCTCGCAGTGATCGTTTACGATTTGGAATTAAAATAACACAAAAATTTGAATGAAAAAATCTTTCTCTTTGAAATGCATATGAATTAATTCTCCACTGTGTCATGACGGAAACCTTGGAATACACTTCGGAAAAAAAAAAAATTACCAAGGCCATCTAACAGGCAGCTGCCGTATCGGAAATATTCATTTCTTCTAGCATTGCAGTAATCGCTTACATTTTGGAATTAAAATAACACAAATATTTAATTGGAAAAAAACTCTTTCTCCTTGAATTAATTATCCACTGTGTCATGACGAAAACCTTGGAATAAGCTTCGAAAAAAAAAAAAAAAAAAAAAAAAAAAACATACTAAGGCCGTCTTCTAATCAGAGGCAGCTGCCGTGTCAGCCATGAGAGGAAGGAACCTGGATTCACACTGAGGGAGGAAGAAGGCAGGATTTGAAGCGTTTTAGGCGAAGGATAACTACGCAGTAAAATGGCGAGCACGAGGGAGATCAGCGAAATAATACTTAGGGCAAAAACCCTACAATTTTCATCCATTGATCCACTTCATGAGTATTCTGCTACTTTTTCGAGGGCTGAAAGGTAACTGGCCTCCTCGTTCAAGTCGACAGATTTAGAACCTTAGCTAAATTTAAAGGTATCATTCCTTTTACAATAGAGAAATATGTCTCATGTATTTTGCCACATACAATATTGTAATAATGAAGACCATTTTGATACTCTATTATGCAAGTGGTGATCTTTTCGAATAAAAAATCATCATTACACAAGGACGATTTTTTTTATATTTACCGTCATTATTTCCAGTTATACCACTCTTCCCCATGGGAATATGGCTCAAGATATAAATAATGACCCAAGAAAACCACCTTGGGTTATAAAATAATGGAGTCTATCTTTATGTAAAGGTCACCTATTCGCTTATCCACCAAGGAGATTATGGTGTCCGTCAGTCTGTCACCAAAATCAGGTAAAAACTAATGAGCAAATGTATCTGATTTTTTTTCCATAAGATTTCCTATATATTTCATGTGATTACAAATATAATTCCGTGTTGATCTGGATTTTGCTGTTTCTTCCTTAATTTAATTGATTTACAGAAAACAGCATCTTCATGCTGTCCAGGAAAGAAAAGAGGCTGAACTACTTCAACTTAGTTCACCGGATCTTGATATCAAAGGAAGAAAACGTAAATAGTGGAGATTATTTTGATAAAATTGCAAATTGCATTTGCTGAAATTTTTAATCCTTGATTGCTCTTTGAAGTCAATAATATTGTTTTTATCGTAACTATGACGCAAAACAATAAGCCAGCGAGTAAAAAAAGTACTTTCATTTAATAAAACCAAAAAATTTCAGTAGTATTCAGAATAGAATAAAAAGTGTCAAAAACGCAAGAAAAACACGAGTTGCTATTAAAACTATTCCTTTGCACTGCCGATTAAAAATCTAAAACAATAAAGTCACTTTGACAGCCAGGTATATCTCAAGGAAAACGAAATCACCGACATCCAATCACTCTCAGGTGGGTAATGTCAGGCCGCAAACTGCAGTGATACCATTCGCCTCCGTAACAGAAACCAAGAATAAAGATAGAAGGTCAATTTAAAACCTATTTCTAAGGTATGCATCCATTCGACGCCCCTCGCGTGACTGCCATTGCATATCCAGGTGACGGGTGTTACAACGCAAAGATTGGAATGACATACAGATCTATTTTTGCTCCAGGGAATGCACGCGTAAAGAGAATCCTGGGGATCTTCGATCAACGACAACGAAAGCTCAAGGATCTCAGCTTGATCGGGCGGAGGTATGGATTTGTACAACTTTGGTTGGAAGATCAAAGAAATGCAGTTTCCAGTAAGGAACCGGTCATTGTTGTCTGCTATGCATAATGAAAATATCTACTAATTTCTAAATATATGGATTGAAAAACAAAAAGAATATTACTTTTAAAGGAAATATAAAAAGAAATATAAACATAAGCATACCCATTACATACATCACACACACACAAAAACACACATATCTGTCTATCTATCTATCTATCTATCTATCTATATCTATCTATCTATCTATCTATCTATATATATATATATATATATATATATATATATACACACATATATATATATAACATACAGACAATACATACATACATACATACATACATATAATATAAATATATATATATATATATAATTACTATATAATTTTATATATAAATAATATTATATATAATATATATGGTTAGATCCCAAGGTTAAATATCACAGTCCTTCATAAAAAATGGCGTTGAAAGCCTCATTCTCTTTAAATAAACGCCAATCTCGCCTGGTAAAATGAAGCAGATTAAATTATTCAAGAAACGCAGATGATGGAAGAAAATTCGAGATCAAACCAGTTGGCTCTTGTGTTCCACGTCTTCTTTCCCACACCTGTAGGACTTAGAAGACTGGCAATTCGGTAAGAACGAGGTGGTGGAGAATGCTTGCTATCAAGAGCGCCCCGCCCCCTTGATCGATGCCCAAAACAGCTGCAGGACCTTTTCTCATGCGTTCCTGAAAGCTTACTTACTTTTCGTATGATCGTATCTTACTGCTGCCAAATGAGGTTACCTCCATACTACAGTAAAACATGTCATAAACGCACTCTGGCAACTAACCGTACCAAATGCAGCCAGGTTGAATACAAGTTAACGACTCACTTAGTCCTGCCTGACCAGTATTTCATACGATTACCAAGTACTGGCCAAAGACTAGTTCTCCAGTTTTGATTGTTGGCTTCTTATCAAGCTGTCTGTTACGTATATGAGTTACCTTACTGCCGTGTTTACATGTTTAACTGCAGGGAATAGGTACCCGTAGGTGTTTCACATGCAAGTTGCCAGATTAGAAGGCTTTAGCCAACTGGCCCGATTTTAAGTCTGAGCTAAACGGCTGTAACATTACCAATCTTATAACGGAATTGTTGCGAGCAGCTAGTTGGAATTGAGAGCAGAGTCATTAATAAGCCAAAAGGAATCTATTCATCAAGATTTAATTTAGCTACCCAGTGAATACAGAGATGGCAGCTACGAAGTTGATTTCATATTACCTTCTCAAATGAAGATGGGAAACTAATAAAAATCACCTACTGACATCAACGTACTTACGTATCGGCGGCGGCCGCCGTAAGACAGTGATTCCCAACCTTTATACCTTCAGGCGAACCCCTGAAACAATTTTTCATATCCTAAAGAACCTTTATCTTCGGGCACTCTCTCTCTCTCTCTCTCTCTCTCTCTCTGTACAGACATACACACACACACACACACACACAATGTATATATATATATATATATATATATATATATATATATATATATATATATATATATATATATATATATATCTAATAAAAGGAGCCCATAAAAAACACCAAAATGTAGAGAGAAAAGTACTATATTTCAGAGACTGCTGTCTCTCTCTTCAGGTATATGAATGAGAAAAGTTTACAGAAAAGGTGGTATTTATACCAAGAGATTCGTCCACAAGTAAGCCAATTTAGGTCACCCCCGCTGATAATCTTCCTTTAATCTTCTTAAGCGTTGGTTGAATGAACACTGCGTCGACGATGTCCGATGTCCAATTCCCTTTTGAGATGTTCATTACCTGCTTCTCTTTTATTAAGGCCGATTCCATCATTTGACTCTTGTACCGGGCAGTTGCTGCTATAAATTACACGTGACATATTCCAGTTTATTCTATGGTTATGTTCATTTATATGGTTGAAAATAGCCGAGTTCTGTTGTCCATACCTAACTGACCGTTTGTGTTGTATTAATCTCTGGGGAAATGATTTACCTGTAAATCCGATGTAAGATTGGTCACAGTCCTGGCATGGGATCTCATATACCCCAGAGTCTTTGGGCGATGTCTTTTGTTGGACGTTAATCAGGGATTTGGCTAAGGTATTTGGGTAGGTAAATTGCAAAAGGGTTGGATTTCCCAAGGGTGTGAGTTACTCTCTTAATCGTCTCCAGGTGGGGAATTTTTATTTTTATTTTATTGTTGGGTGTGTCTCTGGTCTTGTCTTTTAGGGGGTCGGTAGAAAAATTACGTTTGCTTTTTGAATTGCTTTCTCAATTATATGGTCAGGATACTTTAAAGATGAAAGTTGCTTGCGAATTAGTTCAAATTCTTTTTCCAGGAAATCTGGGGAACAAATTCGTAAGGCTCTTTAAGAATAGGTTGCTAGCTACACCTATCTTGATAGTATTGTCATGATAGCTAAAGTAGTGAATATATGAAAGTGAGAACGTTGGTTTTCTGTATATGGTAAATTTGTATTCTGTCGTGTCTCTGATTATTAAAACATCTTTTAATTTTCTAATTGTGAACAATGTTTCTTCCGAGTCTGTCACTGATATATGTAATATCTGAATCGATGTGCTCGTCACTATTTGACCATATAATTATGCACTGTTCCTCGTCATCATTATTAACATTTTGAGGCTGTGTGTGTCACATATTATAACACTATTGTCTGCATTGATGCGTTCATCACTATCTGACGATATAATCCTGCACTGTTCCTCGTCATCATTATTAACATTTTGAGGCTGCATGTCACATAATATAACACTATTGACTTTCTCATTTCCAGTTTTTTTTTTTTTTTTCATCATCAGCTTCGTCTGAAGATGAGTAATCTTCAGGAAAAAAGACTTAATATGTAATACCGTGAATCATATGAATCCACTAATTCATTGTCGTCCTGAATTTCACAAATTTAAACTTCAGTTTCTTCTTTGGAAAATAGTAGTTTTCTAGGGGAAAAATTCGAAATTTAATCACGCGGTTTGCGGCCACTCATGTTTTCTTCATTTATAGGCCATCTGCTGTATATGGTCACTATAAAGTATCGAACGGGATAAAACAATGAACTCATATGCATGATCATGGATTGGCGATCTGGGAAGAAAAGAATATTAGTCCTCATAATTATGGTTGCCACTTGATCTTTACGAGTTTTGCAGAGATGCATGTATATATAATGTTAGAAGTTTCATTGTCTCTGAAACGTGAGCTCCAAAGATATATTTTTGAAACTCTGGACATTACCTTTGTACATAGCAAATTAATTAAAAGCGAGAATTCTGGCACTGAAAATCCTTCGTTGAAAACACTGAGTATCGCACTTGTTTAGCGTACTACCTACTAGCGATAAAAACTGTATGCCCATAGGAAATTGTGGAGGTAATTGATCACTTGTTTACTGCACCTATTCGTAGGATATGATGATCAAGAACTTCGCACATAGGGATTTGAACGATTTATATAAATTTCGTTATACTTAAGGTACATTACTAATATATATATGTATATATATATATATATATATATAGATATACACGTATATGCATATTTATATATATATACATATATACTATATATATATATAGATATATATATATATATATATACGTATATGCATATATATATATATACATATATATACATATATATATATATATATATATATATATATATATATATATATATCGTATATCAATTTATATATATATACTATATAATATATATATATATATATATATATATATATATATATATATATATATATAGGTATAAACATATATACACGCATATATATATATATATATATATATATAGGTATATATACACACATATAATGTATATATACATATGTATATATATATATATATATATATATATATATATATAAATGTGTATATATATATATAATATATATATATATATATATATATATATATATATAGATATATATACATGTACATATATATACACATATATACATATATGAATATGGTTATATATGTATATATACATATATACATACACATATATTACATACATACACATATATACATTCATACATATATATACATACTCAATACATGTACATATATTATATCATATATATATAATATATATATATATATATATATATATATGAGTCTAGGGTTGTAATTAATAATATATTTAATATATTCGTTGTGACATTTCTTGGAATGCGGAGAACAGAGCCGAAGCAACGACCTGATAGAGCTGATAAATGATTTCTGTGATGGCGTGATATGAAAAGTGCATAGTTAGGCGGGTCAATGTTCACGAGTTCATTGGTCTTGTTCAAAGTGCCTTTGAGAAACTGGTTGTAGCCAGTAATATGAGGCGTTTTCGAAGTGTGCATTCGCATGTGCGTGCGCGCCTCTTCTATTCTTAATGGCATCCTTAGCCAAGTCTATGGGGGAGTCTTGCATAGAGATCCGTGGGAGAAAGGCAAGATGCCGGGAGAGCTCTGCGACAGTTTATCTATACTAAGTGCATAATGTTCTGAGTTGGCAATGGGTGAGTGTTGAATTACTTTAGCCAAAGGGATGGCTTGTTACACATTGTAAGAATGTTTAATCTTTAACTTTGTCTTTAAACTTATGTGTGCTAACGAGTGTGTTTCTCGTGTCTTTGAAACAGACGATTCTGGCGAAGGAACTATGTGTTCTGGCAAGGGGGGACCGAGAGTTCTAGGGGGACAGAGAGTCCCATAAGGAAGAGATTGGTGTGACTAATTACTGATTAAGACTTTTACATATTGGGGTTTAACTAGGTTAGTTTGTCTGTGAGACTTGATTTATTATCTTTCCATTGTTAATTAAATGTTGTATTTTTGTAATGCAAGTCTCTCATTTGATTACCTGTCAGAATGGAGAGAAAGGGAGCGGCCGCTGAGAGAGAGAGAGAGAGAGATGGTGTGTATCAGTTTGCCTGACGCTCGGGGTTCCACGTTTACCAAATAAAAACGAGATTCTTATCTACGTTAACAGTTGGTGGCAAGCGGTATAAGAGGTTTTTTTTATGCCTGGGTACGCTAATGAAGAGACAGGTGACCAGTTAAACATAGAGGGGTTATGATCATGTCACAGTTTTTTGTTGGCTTAGCGATGGTTTTCAAACGACAAAGTCTTTGTAGGATTGTGGAAAATTGTTAAATTGTTAAGATTTCAGTTATCAAGGGAGAGATAATGAAAAATATCCGTCCAGTAACTGTGGTAAAGGGAGGGGAAGGATTTTTATTAGAGTCAGCATTTTGCCCAGGCAGTCTGCCTCGAAGGAGCTCACACTCAGTCTGGCTTATGCGTGTGATGTCGAGTGCATTCCCGAGACGATCTGTGTGTGTTATTAGCGTGTCTTGCGCAAATTCCGAGTTTTTTTTGTTCTCATTATGAAGTGGTGTGTTAAAGAAAATTTTTTTAATCTCGGGGAGGGTTTTTTGAAATTATTCAGTGTAATGGGACTGGTTTAAGATGTCAAATTTTTTTTTCCCATAGTAGCTGAAAGTGTCGTGTTTTCTTTATCAGCGTGTGTTTAGAAATGACGCATTCGTCTTTGTTTGGTGTATACTGTGGGTTTGGCAATGCTGGTGTATGCTGTTTGAATTGCACCCTTACTTGAGATCTCTACATGGGGATTTATTTTACGAGAGATTTGAGATATTTCATGGGAGATTATTTTATAATTATTACAGATAATCATATCATGGAGAATTGTTACAATGAATTATGGGAGAAATCTTGTGGTTAATTATTTGTTGAATTTTTTTAACTTTGGAGAATATTTCAGTAATTCATGAGTGACTAATTTTGCTGAATCTTGGTGAATTTTGTGCTGAATTTTTGGAGAATGGACAAGCATTAACATTGGTGATGTTTTTTATACTAATACTAGTGATTTTGATGATAGCAATTTTGGTGATTTTGCTGATAATGATACTTCTAATACTGATTTTTTTTTTATTTACTAATACATGGGTGCTGTAATGCTATGAAGGGTGGTGAAATTTTTTTTTAATTTGAGAGGAACTAACAACACATTTTTTTTGTTTTTTTTGTTTTTTTTTTATTATGAGTTCAGCAGATAATTGCTTGACATACGTTAGTTACGGGAGATAGTTAACAATGCCATTGATTTTTCTTTTCTCCTTTTTTGGAAGTTAGCCATCACTGACACAGTATTTTTTATCATGAGTGAATTTGAATTTATTTTTTCTCTCCAGTTGGTGTGAATATTTTTTTTAATGTCTCAGTTCGTGACTTAGAGTCCTTGTTCAGGAACGTGTTTGTGTTTTCAGCTGTTTGATGCTGCACAAAGAGATTTATGGGAGAATTTTTGCATTTTTTTTTTTAATGCATACGTAGTGGCACTACATTTTTTTCTGGATATTTATGTTCCAGAAATTGTGAGTTTTCTTGCACAATACCTTTGTTGTATTTGTGACAACTTTGCCAGAGATAGGAAACTTGGTTAAGTTTTCTAATGGCTTATGTCGTAGTGCATATGGAGAAGTCTTGGCTTAGACACTTTGAATTTGGAGTTCTGTTATAATGAGTTGTGGCACATTGGTGATTTTTTCTAGAATTTCCTAGACAATTTTATTTGCCGAGTTTTTGCCCTTTTTCAGCAGTTATGCTAAGGAGAGAGTTTATAGTTTTTTACTATAACAGTGAGTTATTCCCTGGAGAATTATGAGATATATTATTTTGGAGAAATAACTGGAGGTATATAATTTTGGAGTTATAATTTGAGATATAATATATTGGAGATATATTTTGGCCATTTGATATTTGCCTATGTGGTGAGAGCTATGTTTAGTTCAATTATTTTGCAGCCATCTTTGTTGCAAATGGAGACACATTTTTGGAGATATATAGGGCAATATTTGTGAGTGTGTGAGCTGGATGCTTTGAGTGCATATTTTTTTGGAGATGGGATTTCATTTTTTATTATCCTGCTTGGAGATATATTCTTTGGAGCCTTGTTTTATTCCACATGGAGTTATTGGTGAAATAGAGGTAAATATTCTTTTTATTTGCCAAAATAGAGGTAAATATATTTTTTATTTGCCGAAACAGAGGTGAATATATTTTTATTCCTGGAGTGGTGGTTTTTTATTAACACGTGGTTATGGAAGAAAGAAGAGGGAATATGGTGTGTGAGTGTTACTAATTACATGGAGGAAATATTTTTATCACCGGAGTGGTTTTATTATTAATATGGTGTCACATATTTATATATATGGAGGTGGAATTAATCTTTGGCGGGTGACCCTTTTTTTGTGGTTATGGGAGTTTTTCTCGAGCCAAGAGAAGATTTCTGTAGTTCTTTCTTTTTGGTTTCGTGACTATTTGGAGGCATATAATGGCTGCATTACGAGTTTATCGTAGCTTTTTTATCCCGAATAAGTGATAATTTTTTTTATATATATGTGAGAGAATACGTTTTCGAGACAAATTTTTGAACACATTAGTCATATCCTGGAGTTAATTTAGTGAAGTGTGCTTACTTTGTGTCAGTTAGACGTTTTTCTTGAGAATCATGAGTTTCCGAACTTGCGAGTCTGACTAGACATTTTTTTTGTGCTGCTGTTTGAGCAAACGTCCGCAGGTGGATTTTCTGCTGACAAGCGCTGTGCTGATTCCTTTCCTTTAGTGGTGATTGCTCAGAGTTTTGCAATATCTGGAAATGTTGACAATAGCATTTCACGAAAGCGCATGGGAAAGTAGAGTTTGCTTTCTGGCCGTGTTGGTCGATAAAAGTTGCGATGTCAAAATTCCGTAACTGTGGCATCTATGGGGAAAAACGTGGGATTATGAATATTATGCATATACTATGTGTTTTGTGATGGGGGAAGTTTACTTGTGATTATCTTTTTTTTTATTTTTCTTCTTTTTCCTACGAGAGATGTAATTTTTCGGGGTTGTAATTTACATAAATAGGAGTTTGACATTAAGTCTCATTGTACTTAATTATATGAGCAGTAAAGGGGTTTTTGCTATTAAACATTGAAGATTTTTACTGATTTTGTGAGTTGTTCAAATATCAGAGCTTGAGAGAACATTTTTGGGTCTGGGCTTGTTAAGTGATTCTTTTTGTCCTTGGGCTCGTTACATTCTTTTTTTTGACGTATGAGAACATTCGAGTTTGAAATGTGAGTGCAGAAGTCCGTGGAGTTGCTGTGAGTTTTGGATTGTGTGTGCTGATGTATGAGTTTGGAGAGTTGAGTTAGAGAACTTGATATTTCTTTTCTTTGCGAGTTGTGATAATGACTTATGATTTAGCAGTCATATTAAATGGAGTTAATTGGGAGACGTTCGGTTAGTATTTCTGACCTTTTGAGATCATTATTTGATAGAAGTAGTATGTCTGGGGTTAATTCTTTTTTGATTGACCGATGACTTGACTGACATACTAACACACCAAAAAAGTCGTTCCCCGATGCTAGCAAGACGTCCACCAGCCGTGCAGAGGTTGCTGTCGTTTATCCAGGGTGATTACGAGAGTTTCTACGAGTCTACAAGTCCTACAGCGTACTACAGAATGCTGCCAGTTGCAGACAAAGAGGGATATTCAAGAATCCAAAATGAGAGAAAATTCTAGTGTCATTTGAGATGAAGCGTGATAAGACTTTACTTTATAATGCCAGAGATGTGCAGTTATTACTTATATTTTATTTTAAGCCGGCCAATGTTTTCTTATATGTATGAGCTCTTTTGTTTGACCATTTGCTAGGCGGGAGCTAGCAATTTAGCGTGGCCGAGCTCTGTGAGTCCTAGGGTTGTAATTAATAATATATTTAATATGTTCATTGTGACATTTCTTGGAATACGGAGAACAGAGCCGAAGCAACGACCTGATAAAGCTGATAAATGATTTCTGTGATGGCGTGGTATGAAAAGTGCATAGTTAGGCGGGTCAATGTTCACGAGTTCATGGGTCTTGTTCAAAGTGCCTTTGAGAAACTGGTTGTAGCCAGTAATATGAGGCGTTGTCGAAGTGTGCATTCGTATGTGCGTGTGCGCCTCTTCTATTCTAAATGGCATCCTTAGCCAAGTCTATGGGGGAGTCTTGCATAGAGATCCGTGGGAGAAAGGCAAGATGCCGGGAGAGCTCTGCGACAGTTTATCTATACTAAGTGCGTAATATTCTGAGTTGGCAATGGGTGAGTGTTGAATTACTTTAGCCAAAGGGATGGCTTGTTACACATTGTAAGAATGTTTAATCTTTAACTTTGTCTTTAAACTTATGTGTGCTAACGAGTGTGTTTCTTGTGTCTTTGAAACAAGACGAATCTGGCGAAGGAACTATGTGTTTTGGCAAGGGGGGACCGAGAGTCCTAGGGGGACAGAGAGTCCCATAAGGAAGAGATTGGTGTGACTAATTACTGATTAAGACTTTTACATATTGGGGTTTAACTAGGTTAGTTTGTCTGTGAGACTTGATTTATTATCTTTCCATTGTTAAATAAATGTTGTATTTTTGTAATGCAAGTCTCTCATTTGATTACCTGTCAGAATGGAGAGAGAGAGAGAGGGAGCGGTCGCTGAGAGAGAATGAGAGAGAGACGAGAGAGAGAGGGGGAGGTGAGAGAGAGAGAGAGAGAGAGAGAGAGAGAGATGGTGTGTATCGGTTTGCCTGACACTCGTGGTTCCACGTTTACCAAATAAAAAAAGAGATTCTTATCTACGTTAACATATATATATATATATATATATATATATTAATATATATATATATATATATATATATATATATATATGAGAAGTATTATTTTTTCCTTCCGTATTTGTCCTAGATATATTTACAGATAAGTTTGTAATAAGCATAGCAGTATTTATGTATCAGTATATAACTCATTAAATCATATAGGAAATAATTTTATAATATATTAACAGATTGATGTACATTAATCATATCACCGTCATTTTCTGATAAGTCTCATCTTTTATAATATTGTATTTGAATGAGAAATTGTTTAAAAGTAAAAAAATATTGCAATTTGTATATGATAAATTTACATGAATGCGCCATGAAGAAATTGCTGCTGAAAATGCAGATGTGGAATCCGCATCGGCATACAAACCTGGATAGCAGCCCCGTAGACTTTTTATTCCGCATAGCAGACGAAAATTCCGCACTTCGGCAACACTGCAACAGGTACCCCAACTACCTACTGTTTCAAACAAAAAAGTAAATAACCAGTAGCTTGCTTGTTTGGCTGCTGTACTATCGAGGACCTGAATCGATGTTGTCTCGAACCTGGCTGATGTTGCCAAAGGCAAGACGACAGACGTCACATTGCCACACGAAGGAAAAGAAACACTAATAGCTTAGTTAAGAAGGCAACAACCCACCAAGGTCAGACGATTGTTCTCATTAAAACAACTGTGTATATATATATATATATATATATATATATATATATATATATATATATATGTGTGTGTGTGTGTGTGTTGTGTGTGTGTGTGTGTGTGTGTGCGTGTGCGTGTGCGTGTGCATGTGTGTGTGCGCGCGCTGAAGAATTACAAATGTGAAAAATATTTACCCACGTAGATGGAATATATGAAGAACCTGGTCTTCACACACACACACACACACACACACACACACACACACACACACACATATATATATATATATATATAATATATATATATATATATATATATATACACACATGCATGTATATACGATAAGTGTGTAGCCTACCTGTGTGCCTTCCCATATTCAACTCAGTCTCCTATACCTTCAGTTACTTTTCATCTTCCTTCATTTCTACTCTGATAACCCACATTTTACTATATATTGGCAACATAGTTCTATCCATCTTTTTGAGTTACACGTTAATCAATTTTGTAGACATGTTTTCAATTCATCATTTCGCGTAAAAATGCAATTCGGTTGTGACTCCCCCTGTTCGATCTCCAATTCCCTTCCAACGGTTCTTCGCTTTTCCTGAAATATGGCTTCGGCAAAGCTCCCCTATCAAACTGTAATCATTAAAGCAATCATATTGCTGGATGCCAACGATGCTGAGCACACTGCTACCCTGATATATTTTCAAAAAAAATAAATAAATGGAGCAAAAATAAATAAATAAATAAAAAAAGACCTCTCGGTATGGTGTCAAGAGCGAAATGACGTTTTGTTGTAAATTTGCCATGCTATGAACGGTTTTCCTAAGGCCTTAATGACATTGTTGATATATATATATATATATATATATATATATATATATATATATATATATATATATATATATATATATATATATATATATATATATATATATATATATATATATGTGTGTGTGTGTGTGTGTGTGTGTGTGTGTGTGTGTTCCTTTCTTTGACAAAGACCGAATATTCATTTCTTTCATTTTTTTAATCATTTACATTAGTGATTTTATCATGAACTTTCTGTTGGAGCTAAGTATCTGAAGACTTGATAACTCAGTAAATTGCTGATAACTCAATAAATTGAAAACAATTGCACATTCAACACTGCCACACAAAGGGAAGATATATCCCTATCATAATGCCCAACCCTTCAGGATGTATGCTCCGTTTCTCCTGAGGGATACGTCTTTCAAAAGTATCCCTCAGGAGAGACGGAGCATACATCCATCTTATGTGAAATCTCGAGAGAGACTGAAGTTCCCAGCCCTGTGACTGACTTATCAACAGCCAATCAGGAGCGTCGTAAGGGACGGGCCTAGACGTCAAATGCACGATATATGTGAATCTACTATAGTACAGTTGGTAGGGTGGTGGTCTTGTAATTTGAGGGCCAGCGTTCGCTTCCGTAAAGGGGTGTGAATGAGCGACGCCCTGGTAGGGAGTTTGGGTTACCCGGTTGACGTCCGCCAGAGAGATAATAGACTGGGGGAGGATTGAAACTGCAAGCTGTAACTTTAAGCAGTTTAATATTGCAAACGCGCGGGATTTTTTTTTTTTTTTTTATCTCAGCAGCAAACATTTATCTAACTTATCTGAATTTTCGAAAGCTGTGATAAACCCTGATATTCAAGATGCTGTTGCACTCGGTACAGCGTGGCATAAAAGATTTCGAATGGTTTTTCGCATAGTTATACTAACAATAATACAACATATACCATCTTACTGGTTAATTTTCAAGACTGAATATCGAGATTTGTTTACAAACTACATCGTAAGCAAAAAGGCCCTGGCAAGGTATCAAAACGCCCTAAAGAACAGACTTCTACGTTCGATTCGAAACAAGAAACGTTTGCCAGGCGATCCCCGTTCATGGAAAACCGAATTCCCCGTTCATGGAAAACAGAAGTCTAAAAATAACCACCACCGCAATTCCGCCTTCGAATCCTCACGCAAGGATTCGCGAGCAGATGCGCTCCCCGTCGTCTCCCTATCGGTCCTCCGCAATCCTTCCCTTCAGCTCTTGCCACTCGACACCTCAAAAGACCCTCTCCGCCCCCTTTTGATTATCTCGACCCGAAGGTATTGAGGAAGAAGGAAATATACATCTCCCGCGAGTCTCAATCGGCTAATTTAGTTAAAACTTGTCGAGCGTCGCCTTATGTATGAAGAGATGCCATTCAACCGGGCTCGGTGGAAGGGGAACAGGCAATGGAATACTGTGAGCAAGCGAAAATCGCCTTTTGGGAGCGGGATTATTAAGATTACGCTGCTCACCGACGGTTTCTGCATATTCTGAGAAGAGGGAACGACGGGAAGGGGCAACTTTAGTTGCCACACGCATGTCGTTTAAGGATTACGATGAGAGAGAGAGACAGAGAGAGAGAGAGAGAGAGAAATTCAAACTGGCCCTAAAACTGTTCATACTCCCTCACCGTCATTGCATTCAGACCAAGAATATTTTCTGTCCATCTAAAATACTGAGGGACAATAAATAACAGTTATGGACTGTGAATTTTTGTGCAAATAACATTCACGTTCGTTGCTGTTCAGATCTCCGTGTGAAATCCATAATAGCGTCTGTAAGAACAATGACTGCATTACATATCTAAATGCTTATTCATTACTTGTACCGACTTACAGACAGGAGAAGAATTTTTGTCATGGAAATTGCAATCGTTTATCGAGGAGATAAGTATTTTTTGTTCTCATAGTGTCTCTATAGTAGTATTACTCGATAATGAATAACTGTCACCACCTGGTAGAACTTAAACTATTCTTCGTATAGTTAAGAAACTGTCATACAATTCTGACTAAATATGATTATATATTAATATATATATTATATATATATATATAATATTATATATATATATAATTAATATATAATAATATATATATCTATATATATATATATTATATATATATATATCATATTCAGTCGAAATTATATGTCAATTGATTAACTATAAGGAGCATAGTCTAAATACTATAAGATGTTAGGAGTTATTCATTATCAAGTAATACTACTATAGAGACACTAAGAGAACAAAAAATACATATCTCCTTAAAAAAATTGCAATTTCCACGACAAATATTCTTCTCCTGTCTGTAACTCGGTACAAGTAATGAATAATGTACGAAGGATCCCTACAATACAGATGGGCTATTAATACTGGTGAGTAAATGAACTCACTGGAAATAGTGATGGTTCCACCAACATCCATAAAACCTATCTAAATTTCTATTCACTTCACCCTTCCTCACGAAGGGATGGTTGCAAAATTATGAAAACATTATTCAAATACATTTCCACAAATAAAAGCAGCCATAACTGAAGAAAACAGATCATTAGCAGGCTTGGAAATTAAATGTTTAATGAATCATTACTTCAATCAAGAATTTTCCTATGCAAACCCATTCAATTCCGACCAGAAAGAGAAAATTACACAATAAAAAGTAGGACGTTTATTTTAACATGACTTGTTTAATGATACAAGGTTTCCATAAGTTCCCAATGGAAATAAGAGCTTGGCTTTATTAGTTTTCATGCCAGTTTCATATCGAATGAAACTTTCCAAAAGAAAGAACCCAAAGAATAAAAAATTAATATAACTTATGGACATCCTTTTCAGAAATTCTGAAAAAAACTTCAAAAGGGTTCCTACAACTAAGTATAATATTGCAAAATTTAGTGATAAATGATAATGATAATGATAATGTGTATGTATATATATATATATATATATATATATATATATATATATATATATATATGTGTGTGTGTGTGTGTGTGTGTGCGTGTGTGTGTGTGTGTGTGTGTGTACACACCCCGTTCGGGGTAGTGCCGTTATTGCACCTCATGTGAATTAAACTGTAGCATTACTCACGGTTCTTAGCAGTGTTCCTTCGGCTCCTAGCTGCAATGCTCTTCATTACTTTTACTGTACCTCCATTCATATCCTTTCTTCAATCTTACTTTCGAATTGTTTCATAGAGCAACTGCCAATTTTTCCTCCTTACGCCTTTGTAGCCTGTTACTCTCAATTTTCCTTTCAGCGCTGAATGACCTCATAGGTTCCACTGCTTGGACTTCGGACTAAATTGTATATTTTACTCCATTCAATATATATTATACAAACTACAAAATACACACACACATATATTTATACATATATATATATATTATATATACATACATACATACATACACACACACACACACACACACACACACACACACACACATATATATATATATATATAGATATATATATCTATATATATATATATAGGTATATATATATATATATAAAAATACGAAAATTTGCTTTACGTTTGCAATTGAATGCTTTCTCAATTATATGGTCAGGATACTTTAAAGACGAAAGCTGCTTACGAATTAGTTCAAATTATTTTTCCAGGAAATCTGGGGAACAAATTCGTAAGGCTCTTAAGGATAGGTTGCTGGCTACTCCTATCTTGATAGGAATGAGATAGCTAAAGTAGTGAATGTATGAAAGTGAGAACGTTGGTTTTCTGTATATGGTAAACTTGCCTTCTGTTATGTCTCTGATTATTAAAACATCAAGAAACGGAATTTTGTTGTCTGTTTCCCATTCAACTTTAAATTTGATGCTGGGGACTAATGCGTTTAATTTTGAAGGGAATTCGTTAAAATTGCCCCATCTATCATATCTCATCCACAGCATGTTTTCGGGTTTTATTGCATTTATTACTATAGTTTCAAAGTATTCCATGTACAGATTGGCTAAAACAGGACTAAAGGACTAACCATACTACACCCGAATTTTTGCTTATAGAATGATTCTCCGAATGGAAATACGTCATTAGACAAACATAATTCAACTAACTTTATTATTTTGTCAAGCGCCAATGGGAAACGATCTGAATACGGGGATAATTTTTCCCTCAAAAACTGAAGAACGTCCTGTACTGGTACTTTTGTGAATAGGGAATCTACGTCAAAGCTTGAAAGTTTTATGTTGTAAAGTGGTATATGTGCTTCTCTGAATTTGTGACAAAAATCTTCCGAATGTTTAATGTGACTGGGAGAAAAAGTGCCCTAAAAAGGGGAATGGAGGCCAGCTAACCATTTAGAAATTTTTATTAGATATATATATATATATATATATATATATATATATATAATATATATATATATATATCTATATATTATATTATATAATATTATATTAAATATAAATATATAATTATATATATATAATATATATATATATATATATATAAAGAAACACAGAATGAAAAAAGGGTATTCGTCGCTAAAAGAAGGGCTACATCAGAGCACTTCAATATGTCCGGATGTATTGTATCCAAGAGGAAACTGCTCCTGTGGAAGAGAAGTGATAATCGCCCTCAACCGTGGAGGTTGGGAAGAGAATACGAGGAGGAGGAGGTGGAGGAATTAACGTGAATTTACACATCAACCGAATTCTCTCCCCCCCCCCCAAAAGACTAGTAGTCTACTAGTAATGCGCCATAACATAAAATGTAATGGACAGTGTGCGCGTACAAGTACAATTCAAACATATTACCTTGGAAAAAAGAACCACTTCAGTGTTCAAGAATACATAATTCTTCATAGGGCAACTCTTCCCACACCCCTCCCTCGCGGATATTACTAACGATTCAATAAAGCAGTGACATATAAGACGGACTGAACTTGACAAATCACGGACAAGGATCGGAAATTCATAATTCACAAAGGATTGAATTTTCGTCGATAAAACGGCCAATATGTAATGACACGATAATTGAAGATGGGAAAAGTGAAAAAAATTGCACAGTGGATAGGGAAGCGAGGGGAGAGGCTAAGGGCTAATCAATATAGGTGAGGGGAGAACGCGGAAAGGAAAGCATATGATGGCTTTCACATCGTGATGAGTTTCAAGGCACATCGACTGACGTTACTCAGTTTAGATACACTAGTTAATTTGCCTAAAACAGAAGCGAATAAGTATACATGTACACACTTACAACAATGAATTTTAAACACAAACAAAAAATAATACAGGATACAAACCTATTGATATCTTTTAGAAAAAAAATATATAGTGAAAACGTTGTCGAAAAGCGAAAACCGTATTGGCGTTTGTAGTCTTTATGGCCTTATGGTCAAACTAATTTTTTTGGCCTTCAGTTTGAATATCAAAACCTATGGGTGGAGAAACTCTTTTGACGCCATCAGAGCGCCTGATAGAATGAAATGGGGGAAGCATTCAGATACGACAAAACGTATTCCATGCGTCAGTCTATCCGAAGGCCTCATGAAGAAACCGAACGAAGGGAAAAAGAATACACTATACTATGGCATAATAGGAAGAAACACCATACAGGTAGTATTCTAACCATCAATAATGTATATGTATATATGCAATGTGATATTATGTATACCATGTCTCTGTTCTGGTCGGAAGAAGAATGCTCTCTGATTGTAAACACGCTTTGTGTGAGCTCTCTATATAATGAGTTTTTGTGCAAGTTCTAGGGATACTACACCTTTCACCGTGTTATATAAGTTACAGTAAGACTCAGTGACCATTTTAGTAACAACAGTGTGTAAATAGGATTTTTATACTACTCTGTAGTTACGATATAAAAACTCATTCTCCGTGGCATACCCACTCGGTCGGCTGCGCCTCAGTTCGCGCATGCGCAGTGTGCATGTGATGTCTATTGTGACGTGAAAAGGCTGCGGCTTCACTAATAATGGATTACTCCGGACCAGCCTCTGTTTCTGAGGTTGAAAATGATCTGCACCTGACTGATGATGAGGATGTAGATATGACTCATTGGCCACCACTCACACAATCTCTTCCTCATAAGCCCTCCAGTACTGTTGTTAATACCCCCATGAAGCGCCCAGTGGATTATGGGTCAGATACTAGCAGTGCTCCACAGTCTCCTGCTGCTAAAACATCCAAATGTCAAGAGATTTTCACTAGACAAAAGAGTGATGTCACTCTGCCTCAACCCCCTACACGACTTGCTTCCTCTGCTACCCCAGCTTTTGCTCCCCGTGATGAATATGTTAGGTTGGTCTTCAAAGAAAATTTGAGCACTGACACTAAACTACGGTGGCTGACTGAAGTAAACAGAACCTTCAATCTTGATAAGGAGCTGGCAGAGGTGAAAATGTCTGCAATCACATCTAAATTTGTATATATTGCAAGGATATTCAAGATTCAATAGACAGACCCCGTAAGTATTTAACATATCTCATTACTCGCTACCCTATTGAAGCAGACCCTAACCTTGCTAAGGAACTGCCTGGTGTATACAGTACACGAAGATTTCTTCAAAATGGGAAACCTATTAATTGCATTGTCATCACATGGAGTCTACTAGAACCACCACCATATGTTTATGAGTTTTCCTTCCTCCCTTGCCTCCCTCCTTGTGAATTATACAGGATGAAGGATGATCAGCCCAACTGTTTCAACTGCTGGGGTACTGGCCATATCTCCCGATATTGCTCTGCCTCACCTAAGTGTGCCTGGTGTGCTGCAGCCCATTCCACACGCACCTGTCCATACCGTAAACCTGTTACTGATGCTTCCACCTCATTGTCAGAATCATCATCAACTCCAGAGACTGTGCATTGGAAATGCCCTCGTTGTGGTGAAGCAGGAGTAGATGTTTGGCATGGATGTTCCAGACGGTCGCACGCTGCCCCGCAGTCACTTCCACTGACACCACCACCACAACCAGTGTCAACCTCCTCGTTATGCCCTCCTGAATCAGCTGAAATTTCAAAACTTCGAAGGCTGTTGCTGCCTTGGAATCGCACTGTACAGCACTATCGACACGCTTTGATGCTATTGATGTACGCTTCGATAGCTTGATCGCTCAGCAGGCTACCACTGCAAGTAACCTCGACACACTAGTCAAGGCACAACAAGTTCTCATAACCTCTGTTGACTCACTTACTGAGAAGCTAGATACTGTTGCCTCTTGTCTTGAAAGGGTCAGTGGCCTCCTGCCAGCTCAGCCTCCTACACTTGGTGCACCATCTAACAGTGCTGCTTCTCCAGCACATGCTCGACCTGTCTCTCGCAGCGTTAAGGGTAAACTTCGCTAGACTCATGCAACTACATGTCCTTTCATGGAATGCCCTTGGAATTAGACGATACTCCAGACTCACTGCACTCAGGACATATGTTTATCGCCATCACCCACAAGTAATATTTATTCAAGAAGCCTTCCCTGGCGGTGCTCAGCCAGGTGATGAAGCTCCAACACTCTCCGGTTATGTTTCATATGTACATCATGTCAGGAATGGTCTTATTACTTACATCCACTCTTCTCTCCCTCATCAACTTCTTCGCTCATCAGCAGATATTAACATGACCTTCCAACTTTTTCAGGTTAAGATAGGTGATGGTCATATTCGTTTATGCAATGTTTACTCTGCCCCTGGCCTAATTAACCTCTCGGCACTTCCTACACCTACAACCTTGGCATGATCTACATGGGTGATTTCAATGCCAGACACCCAGATCTTGGTGATGTCTCTCCGATTCCCAACCGCAGTGGGAGTTCCTCTGTCAACTACATCCATCGTTACCATTTAACCCGTTGGGATATAGGTGGTGCCACACACATCCGGGGGGGCACTCTTGATCATATCCTTACATCTGGGCTCGTGGCATCACATGTCTTCTGTCATTCTGTTCCCTCGCTCTTTTCTGACCATGTTGCCTTATGCCTACAGTACACAATACAGACTCATCCAAGTGACCCCTATCATCATACCCGGATCACCATTCCACCCAAGTACTGCCCAACATATGTTTCATACATCTCCTCTGTCCTACCTACCTTTGATAAACACTCTCCAGAACACCTGTATAATTCTTTGGTAAAAGCTACCCATGACTTCTATCAACTATATATTGTCAGACCTCACATTAAAAGTCATATTGTTGCCCATGCCTGGACCTTGGATCAACGCATTATGCAAGCAGAAAGAGTTGCAGCTGATGCTGGCCTTGCCTTTCAGACACAACCGACACCTAATCATCTACTTCAGTATCAGCAGGCGAGGGATGATTTAGTTGCTCTCCAGAAGTGTGTCTACACTGAGTCATGGTATAAATACACTGACCTAATTAACCACCAGACTAGCGTTGGGACCATGTGGCATCTCATCAAAAGGACTGTCAAGAAAAAAACCACATGTGCACTTCATCACAGTCCACAAGCATATGCCCAGGATCTCATCACAACTTGGTCAACCCAGTCACGGTCCAGTAATCTCCCTGTACAAATCCAAGAAGCACTTTCTTCCCAGAGCAATTTACGCAACCTTCGTCTGATGGCTGCATTGTTGGAATCAGACAAGGAGGACAAAGAGCTGATCACCGAGGATGAGCTGCGACGTGCTGTTATGGGGAAAAAAAATTCTGCTCCTGGGGATGATGGCCTTACTTATCAAGTGCTTCGTCTCCTCCAGAAGGTTCCTGGAAATCCTCTTCTACAATTGTATAATCTTTGCTACCAACATGGATATGTACCTGCTGGCTGGACCATTAGCACAATTATTCCTATCCCAAAGCCTGGAACTGATAAATATCGGCCTATCTCCCTCACCTCATGTTTTAGTAAAGTGTTTGAGCGTATATTACTAACCAGGCTAATGTACCGGTTGCACAGAAAAACTTTCTCCCCATTTGTATGGCTTTCTTCCTCAGAGGAGTACTCATCACTGTTTAGCTGAACTCTACTCCCGATTGTCCTCCAATAGTGTAGTTGCCTTCCTTGACCTCAAAAGTGCTTTTGATATAGCCAACAGGGATATCATTCTTGATCAGCTTGTCGACTTTGGTATCAGAGGAAACCTTCTGAAGTGGATAAACAGTTATCTCAGTAACAGAAAATCACATGTTTTTTTTAAAGGTGCATGTAGCTCCTATGAAATTTTGAGCTTGGCACACCTCAGGGCGGTGTATTGAGCCCATTTCTTTTTAATATACTTATGCACCGTGTACTGTCTCTCCTCCCTGCTATCCCTGGAATCACTGTAACCTGCTATGCTGATGATGTCTGCATCCACTCCACTACCCCTCGAGACCTTCAGCGTGTCCTTCAAGACTTCTACAGGTCCTGTACCTCCAGTGGCCTCATACTCTCCCCAGAAAAAAGCAGAATCTTCTCTGCCCGGAATCTCGAGACACCTGCCAGAGTTTCATTATGGGTGGGAATATTATACCTCACTGCACACAGTATACATATCTAGGTGCACCAGTCAGGATCACCCCTGCTATACCTGCACGACAACAAATCCACCCCATGGTGAAAAACCTTCTTGATCGACTGGAGCCTTGCTTTACTCCCATCAAGTGGCTTGCCACCAGGGCCACAGGTATATCTATCCCCGTGGCTAAAACCCTCTATATCCTCTTCCTAAGGTCAGTTGTTGACTATTTATCTCCTGCTCTAATTCAATTACCCAGACAGGCGTTACAACCTCTAGAACTGTTTCAAAATAGAGTAATGAGGTTTATCCTAGGATGCCCTCCTTCCACTCGGATAGTCAACATGCAGACCGAACTCATGTTACCTCCATTAATAGAGAGAATTTATGCCAATGTAACTTTGTTTTCTGTTAAATGTCTACATTCTCCACAATTTACTCCAAACTTCTCTGCTGTCCTCAGAGCATCACTTGACGAAGATGCACCAAGACCTCAACTCCGGCCAGGGGGCCATAACCTAGTTAGGGCAGTATGTGAAAATCTTCGACACCTTGATACGGTGTACCGAGCAAGCAGTCATCCAAGATTTGCCACCATGGCAGGTTCCTATTCCTGCTGTCACTTTCACACCAACCTCTAAAGATGCCCATACCAGTCTACAGAAGCAGCTGGTTTTGGAAACAATATCCAAAGTGTCAAGCTCAGTTCCTGCAGGACACCACATCTACGTTGACGGCTCAGTACAGGCAGATGGAAGTGCAGCATGTGCTATGTTCTCCCCCACTTTAGAATCTCCTGAGGGTGGGTGGCATGGTCGTAGGTTGCCAAACTCATCCAGTTCCACTTATTGCGAACTTCAAGGTATATGGGATGCAGTAACCCTACTTGTTAGAAGAAATGTGAATGGATTGGTGATCTGTGACTCCAAATCTGCACTCCAGGCACTGACATCTTCTAGGCCCAGCTGTGGCCGTGTTGTGCGAGACATATTGTGTCAATTCGTTGCTGCTTACAATGCCTCGCTTGTCTTGTCTTTCATGTGGATGCCCTCCCATATTAGCCTTGCTGGGAATGACATGGTGGACAGTCTTGCTAAAGCTGCCTGCACGCTGGACCTTGATGACAGAAATTTTGAGCCCTCACTTCGCTGCCTTAAACATAGAATATATTCAGCCGCTTTTGCCTGTACAGTACAGCGTAGGGATGCAGAGAGGGGCACTAGTGTTTCCATACAACATCATGATAACTTTCTGCAGAGCCTTCACAAGTACCGGCGACGTGGACTCATGGTGCGTAGGCATAATGTTGTAAGTGCCAGGATAAGGTTGGGATATCGTCCTGTAAACTGTGTAACCTTGCTAATGCCAATAACCTTGAACACTACTGCCTTCATTGCCCCACTGTCAGGAATCTGTTACCTCAAGGACAAAATTTACTTCAAACCTGCCAATATTTACTCAAAGATGACCACCAAGACATAATTTTGACTCGTCTTCCTCACTTTGGTGGCTGCTAAACTGTCTGTTGCAGTTGTTGTGATAATAGAATACGATCTCATATATGTTATTTTGTAACTGATATACCGATGATTCAATGCTGTAATTTTTTTTTTCTGTTGATTTCTGATGTAATGTATGTAACTGCTAATATGTAACTTTGTTTGATGTCTTTGGGCGTAATAAATTTATTAAATAAATAATGTCTCTGTTCTCTGTAATTATGTCACTTGTATATATTTATTCTTGTAGTGGTACTCCTTCTTACCACTAGGTTTGTAACACTTGTTTTCCTGTTTTGACCTTTTGTATCCTTGCCTATCTTATCTTTTCGTTACTGTTCGTCATTTAAGTATCCTCGTCGTTCATTTAGTTTACTTTGGCTTGTAATATTTTGAGGCGGGCAGAGTCGCTCTCAGGCTACCTTAACGACAACATATTCTGTATACACGGTGTAGGATAATCATCTACCTATTGTTAATGTAAGTCATTGTGTTTTCTTTTATTTTGTGTTTCGTTGGTATATTTAATTCAGGTGTTTGTTTAATTGTTTGTCTGTGTGTTCGTTCATTGGTTCATATAATTGTGTTGGTTTAACTTGCGAATTGTTTTCTACTAAAGTAACTGTCAAAGTAATTGCTTGTTATTTCTATTATTAAATTGTTATATTTTGTGATCTGAGTTTTACACGTTCCTTCATTGATTGATATTTCTTAAATGTTCTTATTATAAGCTGTAACAGGCTAGGCTAAGGCTTCGTTTATAATAATTGGGGGCCTGTCCGGGATCTTAAACAAGTAAACACACCTGATTAAACTACCAAAGTACTGACAGTTAAGTCACCGTGAATGTTCCAACGTATGATAATTTAAATTTGTATACATTGTGATTATCGAATAGATCTATTACAGTATGTAGCGTGGGTTCTTTTCTCCTATTTATCTTAAAGCGATTTCTCTCGACATTTAAGTCATTCCAATTCATGTTTTCGGACATCGCTATTATAGCTGTGGTCGTATCTAAGTTAATGTAGAAAGTAACAGAGTTCATTTACATTGGTTCGCCTTGTTTCAAATAGTTTTGGGAGAAATATTATTTGAAACTTCGTCTTTATGACATCATGGCATCATATTACCTTAGCGCCGTGTAATAGAGTAGGTTTGGAATTTGACTGGCCTGACATTTCCGTATCTACGCTATTTGAAGCATCTTAGTATTACTGCTTTTCATATCTCTTCATTCGTACAGTTTTGTACCGTTAATTATATTAACTACTTTATCGAAGCATCCAAGTATTAACTTTTCATTTTTTATTCTTCGTACCAGTAATTATAATTATTTATTCTTACCCGACTTTCGTAATGTAAGAATAGTTCAGTATTACATCACGTGATATATATTACGTATTCTGTAATTGTTTATGCTATTGGGAACACTTCTCGTTGACTTTGCTACGTTCTCTTGGGGACTTTCAGTCGCAATGTTTTCAGTAGACGCATTTTTCAGTGACCCTAAGGGAAAACTCAACACTATAGTATATGCTAAAAAGAGTGAATTGTTGGCTTTGGCAGATAAGTTTGAAGTAACTGCTAGTTCAAGAGACAGGAAAGATGACATAAAAAATGCCATTTTAGAATATATTATAGAGGAGAAAATTGTAGAAGAACAAGAGGCTAGAAAATTCCTGAGTGCCAAGAAAGAAAGCTCAGACGTTGAGCATATGAAGTTAGCCATACAGTTAGAACAAGTAAAGTTAGAAGTAGAAAGACAAAAGTTAGAGGTAGATAATGAGAGAGAAAGACAAGTTAGAAGTAGAAAGACAAACGTTAAAGGTAGATAATGAGAGAGAAAGACAAAAGTTGGCTATAGATAAAGAAAGGAAAAGGTATGGCCTAGAAATGGAGAAAGCTAGATTAGATCATGAAGCTAGTCTAACTCAGAATATGGAAATTGAGAGAAGTAGGATTAGTATAGAACAACATAGTAGACTAATGGACCTAGAATCTAATCAACCACTCAAGTTTGACTTGACTAATAGTTTAAAGTTAGTCCCTGAATTTACAGAAACCGATGTAGATTCCTTTTTCCGTAATTTCGAAGAAATTAACCTCAAATATGAAATGGCCAGTAGATCAATGGGTTTGGTTACTTAAATCCAAAGTCCAGGGTAAGGCTGCTATAGTGGTTAGTAATTTGGTAGGGGAAAGAAATTATACAGTAGTTAAGCAAGCTACTTTAGATGCATACATGGTAAGTGCCGAGGGTCTTAGACAAAGATTTAGACAATACATTAAATCAAATGCTCAAACTTGGTATGAATTTGCAAATGAAAAACTAAGATTATTTCATAAATGGCTTAAGGCTGCTAATGTTAGTAATTTTGAGGAACTCTTTAACCTGATTGTGACTGAAGAATTCATGAGAAAACTGCCACAAAATATTACAATGCATATTGCTGACCGCGAGGAAGAGGATTTAAAGAAATCTGCTATGTTCGCTGACCAATTTTTCTTGATACACAAAACACACCAAGGTACCGAGATGTTTGTAAAGCAAGGCAAAGCAACAGGGTTCAGTGGTGAGAAAGAGGGTGTTAAACATTGTTCATATTGTAAACAACAAGGTCATGACATAAATGAATGTAAAAACCCAACCCGTAAGAAATCTAAGTTTTTTGGCTCTCCGCTGTCCTACCCCGATGTTGGTAAATATAAAGACAGTAAATTTAGCGTAAAAGGTAAAGGAACTATGCATTGTAGTACGCCTGAAAGTGATGCCTTGTTCGCTAATTATATTTCAGAGGGTACAGTAACAATTCCCAATGGTACTCCTGTTAAAGTAAGAATCTTACGTGATACTGGGTCAACCCAAAGCATGATTTTACATAGCGCAGTGCCTACAATTTCTTTGCTTGATGAAAAGATACTAGTTAGGGATTTAAGTCACACTAACAGTTTGTCTTTAGCAGAGCTCAATTTAAACTGTGAATATGTATCTGTTAAAGTAAAGATTGCTGTTATCAGCACACCATTCCCTGTACATGATGTTCAAGTATTACTTGGGAATGAATTAGCTGGCCAACTAACTTTACCTAACCTTATTTTGTATAATCAGCCACTGGATAATAACTCTAATGATTTGGATATCTTTGAACATGTAATTAAAGAAAATAATTTAATTAGTGACTTAGGTGAAAATGACATTGAGGAAGTAGAGACCGAAGTAGAGACCGATCAATGTGACCAGACTGAGAATTTTGTTGGTGTCGTAACTAGGGCAAAAGCCAAACTAGCTGTGAATGAAGGTGTCCCAGATAATAGTAAAGACAAACATTCCCTGTACTAATTCTGATTTGATAAACTTACAACAAGCAGATACGACTTTAACTAATGCACTTAAACAAGCTTCCACTAAGGAAGGTAAGGTACCTGGCTATTACTTTGATAAAGGAGTCCTGTTTAGGCTGTACCGACCTAGAAAGCTGTCATCTAATGATACCTGGGCTAATAAAGAACAACTTGTAGTACCATTAACTTTACGTAAGAATATTTTGAGTGTTGCTCATCAAGCAGATTCCCATTTAGGAGTGTTAAAGACTTGCAACCGTATAGCTAATGATTTCTTTTGGCCAGGTATGAAACATGATGTAATTGAATTTGTTAAAGAGAGTCATGTCTGTCAAGTAGTTGGAAAACCTAACAAGGTAATTCCAAAAGCACCCCTCATACCAATTGTAATGCCACACGAACCTTTCAGTAAAGTCATAATTGACTGTGTAGGCCAATTGCCAAAAACTAAAGGTAATCAATATATTTTGACTATACTTTGTCCTACCACTAGATACCCTATTGCAATTCCCCTTGGTAACATTTGTGCTAGAAATATTGTGAAACACCTCAAAGTTTTCACCACTTATGGATTCCCAAAAGAGATACAGAGTGATCGGGGTACTAATTTCACAAGTGACCTTTTCAATGAAACTTTAAAGGAATTTAATGTAAAACATACTCTTGCATCACCATATCACCCACAATCACAAGGTGCTCTTGAAAGACACCATCAGACCTTAAAATCATTACTTCGAAAATTTTGTATGGAGACTGGAACAGACTGGGATGAGAGTTTAGACTTAATATTATTTGTAATTAGAGAAGTCCCTAATGATTCCTTAGGTATGTCACCGTTTGAGATGTTATTTGGACATAAAGTTAGGGGGCCACTACAAGTACTTAAAGATAAAATGTTGAACAATGATACCTTAGATAACGTAACTGTAGGGCAGTATGTCGATAAATTGAAATGTAATTTTGAGAAAGTCCATAATTTTGCGTTTAATAACTTAACAAGTAGTCAAGATGCGATGAAGGAATATTTTGATCTAAAAACTAAAGTTCCTAAGTTGAAAGGGGATTTTGTACTTGTATATTTCCCTACTCCTAGTTCTCCTCTCCAACATAAATTTTCTGGTCCTTATATAATTCAGAAATGTGTCAATAATAACAATTATATAATCAGTACTCCAGACAGAAGAAAGTCAACCCAATTAGTTCATGTAAATCTCATCAAGAAATATCATGGTAATCCTCCAGTTGCTTTGCATTGTCTATCAGACTCTAATGTATTAGATTCTAAGAAATATAATGCATCACACCAAAGTAAAACCCCATTGCCACATGATGCAGATTTATATCACTCTAATGACTTTGTTTCTTGGACAGACTCTGCTAACCAGGAAATATTGCAGAATATTCTATTCTAGTATATTTACAGCATCTACCCCAAAAGCAGAGGAGCCAGCTAGCAGAAATATTCCACAAATACAAGAGTATATGTGGGGATGTGCCTCAACGTTGCAGCGATGCTGAATACGACATTGAATTACAGCCGGGTACACGACCAATTCGTCAACACTATTACAGGACCAGCCTGGAAAAGCAGCAACGGATGAAGGAGGAAGTATCGTATTTACTGAAGAATGGACTGGCAACTAGAAGCACATCAGCTTGGGCGTCACCATGTCTTTTAGTTCCAAAACCAAACGATTGACGCCTGTGATACTGGCATTGGTGCTGTCTTGATGCAAAAGAGCAAGACACACAGATGTTGCATCCTGTTAGCTACTATTCCTGCAAACTCAAAAAACACCAACGTTCCTATGCGACCGTAGGAAAGGAGCTGCTGGCAATCATCCTAACCTTGCAGAAATATGAAATATATTTCTCATCCAACATCCCGATCACCATCTTTACGGACCATAACCCACTAACCTTTCTCGGACGAGCGAGGTTAACAAATCAACGTATTTTCAGATGGTCTTTGTTTCTGCAAAACTTTGACCTAACCATCCACTACATCAAAGGAACTAAGAACTGCATTGCGGATGCCCTGTCTCGGACCCACATGGACTCCTGATAGTCTTCTGGAATACTCTTCATGATCCTTATAATGTCCTGATAGGCCATTTCTTCAACGGGGAGGAGTGATATTATGTATACCATGTCTCCGTTCTCTGTAATTATGTCACTTTTATATATTTATTCTTGTAGTGGTACTCCTTCTTACCACTAGGTATGTAACACTTGTTTTCCTGTTTTGACCTTTTGTATCCTTGCCTATCTTATCTTTTCGTTACTGTTCGTCATTTAAGTATCCTCGTCGTTCATTTAGTTTACTTTGGCTTGTAATATTTTGAGGCGGGCAGAGTCGCTCTCAGGCTACCTTAACGATAACATATTCTGTATACACGGTGTAGGATAATCATCTTCCTATTGTTAATGTAAGTCATTGTTTTCTTTTATTTTGTGTTTCGTTCGTATATTTAATTCAGGTGTTTGTTTAATTGTTTGTGTGTTCGTTCATTGGTTCATATAATTGTGTTGGTTTAACTTGCGATTTGTTTTCTATTAAAGTAAATGTCAATGTAATTGCTTGTTATTTCTATTATTAAATTGTTATATTTTGTGATCTGAGTTTTACACGTTCCTTCATTGATTGATATTTCTTAAATGTTCTTATTATAAGCTGTAATAGGCTAGGCTAAGGCTTTGTTTATAATAGCAATCATACACGCACACACACATATGTGTGTATATATATAACCTATAATGTATATATATATATATTATATATATATATATATATATATATATATGCTTAAAAAATCACAGTAGATGCACGTGCTTCATAAATTAAGCGAATACCACGGTATTCGCTTATTTATATTATATATATATATATATATATATATATATATATATATAAATATATATAAGTATATATATACATATATATGTATATATACACACATATGTGTGTATATATATATATATAATGTATGTAGTACTGGCAATCTTCTTAGGCACGAAGATATGGTAATTCAGTTTTATTCACATAGGAAAATGAAAATGGTGTCTCAGAAAATGCCCAACAGTTTTGTCCTCCAATGGACCTCTTCTTGGAGCGTTTATTAATTTTCTGGGACATACCATTTTTACTTTCCTATGTGGAATACAACTGAATCTATGTATGTATATGAATCCTAACGTATGTATATGAATCCTAACAAACCTATTGAAGTTATAGGATTATCGAAATAGCTTATTCAGTTCAAAGTATCAAAATTATTATTGTCTTAGTAAACTCGATAACAAAACCGCAAACAGGAGTCATGAAAATTAAAATCTCTATAAAACGCAAGCCATAAAACTGAGCAGGGAACAAAATATCAAACGGAGATAGACCCAACATTCTACCCACTTGCAAACCTAATTTCAGGCGACCAGGGAGGAAGGTATTGATGAAGGAGCCGTCCTTTCAAGAAGATCCAAATCCCTTTGAAACGTCGAGAGATGAAAAGTTCAAACGGAAGACAGGCATAAGATCTGACAGCCCTTCCTTCCGACGTCTTAGAAACTTCAGGGACGAGAAAAGGAACCTCAAAAGTACAGACCTCGGAGCTCCTCCCTCCTTCGCTCTCCTTTGTCATTGCCATGAAAGGAAGAACATAATTGCAACGCACAGAGTTAAAAGATGGTGATATTTGCAAAACCGTGCATAAAGGCACTCTTATCTCTTAACATTTCGATATAATGGAATTCAATCCAGCTTTCCTTTAGTCAAACGAACAGAAAATTACGTGGTTCACTGGACACGAATTTCTGTAAGTGCGCTTCATGTTTTTTCATAACACTAAAAAATTGTATTTCTATTTTGCATTTGAAAAGTTACTTCGATCTGCTAGAGTATGAGTGTACGGTAATCCCTCTATTCAAATAGCACGCTATACGACTATTTATTATTTTTCGGTTGCTGAATAATGGAGTTCTACGCATTTAATTTATCTCCTAGAGAGGATATATAATACATACGCACACATTTGTGTGTGTCGCGCGCGCGCATACACACGCACACACATATATATATATGTATATATATATATATAATATATATATATATATATATATATATATATATATATATATATATCACATAATATACGTAAATTTTCTTCAATTGTCAAAAGCTATATTTCACATACTACCAGAAGATATCACTAACCTATTGCCAGTATCAACCTTGTATTTTCCTTGCTCTGTAACTTCATAAATGCTTGACGCAAAAAAAAAAAAAACAAAGCGAATAAAGAGTGTAATCAATATCTCCTATTGTATTACAGTTTATACTTAAATTTCTGAGTTCTGTCCACTGATTTTTGGATTTAAACAAAGATGCATTTACATTTTATAAAGCCCAAGTATTATTGATATTTTTCGTGGTTCAAAATTTTCAGTGACTCCCAATGATTAAGATCAATTTAATGGAAGGAGCTCAGTTAGTGAAGTATATAAGTATATACCACATGGTGTAAAACAAAATACAATTTTCACTTGTTTATTTACAAAAGACTAAGGTTTCGCTTTCTGAAGGGGGGGGGGGGGGGGGTGGGGGGGGGGGGGGGGGGGGGGGGGGGAGTGGTACTGAAGAGTCAAGAAAACAGTCAACCCAATCGCAAAGCTGCATCCATTTTATCTTGCTCTAACAATCCTGATTATGCACACAGAGATCTGGATGATCCAATAAAGAACAGGCATATTTTGTTTCTGAAAAGTTCACAGAAATCTGATGCACTGAAAGTTACACAACGATACATTTTTTTTTCTTCTAGAAGCTTCTTTTTTTATATATATTCTCCATCGTCACTATCGCAATAAACCAGGAAGTTTAATCAATCACACCAGAGCGTTATGTTGCAAGTATCTGTGTGCAGCGTATCTGATAAATTCCACTTTACGAAGATAGGTCCTCCTAATTGGAAAGCAAGTCTCTTGAGAATAATTTCCTCGGCTTCCTGGGCATTTTATCTGTTTCTGCTTGCAAAAGTTTCTGAGTCAGGGAAGTCTTTATCTCTGCCTTTTCACGGAAAAAATAAGAAACAAACTCGACTTCTTATCGATAACATAAATCTAATCTAGACTAACTCCGATTTCCCAACACGTTTCTCTCTCTCTCTCTCTCTCTCTCTCTCTCTCTCTCTCTCTCTCTCTCTCTCTCTCTCTCTCTCTCCCCTAGGGCACTTCCTCAGTTTAGTGTTACGAAACCTGGGCTGTTGATTTTTATCAATGACACGACTGTAGGCCTAGCAAATAAGAATGCTTAAATTATGAACACAACTTCATTAATATTGTTGTCACTCGTATCTCAACAATGCAAAATGAAAGTAGTAACGGATTAGTGAATGGCGAAGAGAGTAACGTACAAGACTGAATTTCAGTAAAACTAACACTGCTGATTAGCCAATTTCATACCGTGCATGCTTTCACTTTATTTGCTTCTGAACAAGGGGCGTTTTCCTTACTTATCCTAAATGTTCTAAATAACCAACACTTTTCTGTTTTTTATTTGACTAAGAATTTTTACTTTTGCTGTAAGATTTCCTATATTTACCAAGACAGTGACATTTGCAATATCTTTCAGGTCATTTAGTCTACGAGAATTGATTCCGTTCTCTTGTCAAGATATCTTATTTAGCCAAGTTCCTTAAACTTTGTTTGAAGTTTCATCGAAGACTTCCATCTATTGGCGTCCTTAGGATCTGCGACCTAAGATTCTTGTGCGTGCTACTCATTTTGCAAAGGATGAGCATCTAAATTTTGTCGAAACCGTCCCAAAAATTGTGGAACGGCCTTCTGGCAGTTTTAATGATGGTGGTGCTCGTAAGTTTAGATGAGGCAGTAATACTACTGCGAAGCGCTAAGCACCATCGCTATAGTTTCCATCTTTGTATTGCTGCTGTTCTATGCGATGACTTCTTTTTTCTTTTTATCAACTAGTTTTATTACTTGTTTATTTTGTTCGATTCGTTACCTTTTGACACGTACACTCCGTCTCTCTGTGGAAGTTTGTGTTATAGGTTCAAGACCTTTTTGGCTTGGTCCAGAATAATGTGTTCCTTGAAAAAAAAAAAAAAAAAAATAAATAAATAAAAAATAATAATAATAATAATAATAATAATAATAATAATATAATAATAATAATAATAATAATAATAATAATAATAATAATAATAATAATAATAATAATAATAATAACAATAATATAATACTAATAATAATAATAATAATAATAATAATATAATAATAATAAGCAACCAGGAAAATATAGATGCTGGAGTAGCTACAGGACTCATGCAGAAGAGTGTTCCTGGAAACAGCTCACATAGTAAGACAAGTAATGGTTCTCCTAAGGAGGCAAGATGCAACCTGGAACCCCACACTTAAAAAAAAAAACACCCAGTCGAACAGGATGACTGTGATGGGCAGAAAATAAAATAAAATGAAATAAAATAACAAAACAAATAATAATTATAATAACACTAATAAAAATAATAATCATGTTTCTCCTCAATCATCATTAACTTACATCCCTGTTTCAACTGCCTTTGATATACAAGTGAAAGACTTCGCCTGTTTGCTTACTCTTCAACTTCAGAGGACTCTCAAGTGTTCCATTACTTTTGAAACATCATTCCAAAAGATGAGTTTGCTATTATTTTTCAAGAAATATAAATGGACGCTGTTGTGATTGTTCTTTCGAATGACAAATAAACACCCTGCAAAACAATTCAAGTTATTTTACAGTATTGCAGGAGGGCAACATTAACCTTACAGCGGAATACTTATTCCGTGATACTGCACATAACGGTGATTATTTTCAACGTAGTTTATACTCACTGTTAATGCAGCGCTTTGTATCTTTGTAGCTCCAATAATGTAATTTTTTTAAACCAGAAAGACTAGCACTAAGGAACCATAAAACAAGAATTTGAGAGAGAGAGAGAGAGAGAGAGAGAGAGAGAGAGAGAGAGAGAGAGAGAGAGAGAGAGAGAGCATCTTTGTTCTAGTATTCCACAACCCCTTCCTACCAAAACTTAAGCCATCTGCTTTGCTTTTAATATTTCTGGCAACGACCAATCACGCCCTATTTACAAGAACAGAGCTTACATAAAAATACTTATCCCACATTCTAAGAAAGAATGATAAATATATATGTATTCCAGACACATTTGTAAATGTGAACATACGCAGTACTGTATACTTTGCAAAATATCCACCTGCTAATTATGCCCTATCCAGTGTTTATTTTGCGATGTTCGCTTCCGCTTTCTGCAGGGTCAAATTCTTTTCAGCATGACCCCTTTACTCTGATCGGGTTCTCTTTCCATGAGGTCAACACCTGGCATGATTTTATTTTATTTATTTATTTATTTTTTGCTGATCTATCTCTAGACCTTACTCTTTGCTGATCTATCTCTAGACTTTACTCATTCTTAACTGCTAATCAGTCATTTATTAATTTATTACATATTTCCAGGACATCACTTTTTTCTCCAACTTTTCACTTTTTTATGCTTTTACATTTGGATACTTGTTCGCAAAATGACTATCATTTGGGGCTTCATAATAAAGTGGGGAAATCATATTTAAAAATAATAACGAAAAGAAACTATTTGCAAAAATATACACTTTAATTCTATTACTATAGAATGTAAAAACATACTGGCGACTATAAAGTCGTTTATTTTTGTGAAATTTTCATATATATGCTTGGGCAACTGTCTTGCAAACATGTTACCGTAGGAAAACATGTTTGCCACAAATACCTACACATGCAAGAACATAAAAACAGTTAATAAAAGAATTACCGTCGAAATATTATAAGGCCAGTAGCATAAGAGGCAGATTATGAAAATTTAATTACAAATTAATTCGCTGACAATTCTCTCCTACATATTCCAGTAGAAATCAATAGAAAAATAAATAAGATAATTACATTTCGGAAGAAACCCAAACTAAATATTTTTTCCTCGACAAATCCACAGTTTTTCCCTGAACCTAACTGGAGGGGGTGCTCCTGCGTCTCGTAAGTTTCTGAAGGTCCTACTTAGATGCAACCCTTTCTCTTAAAGGGTTGGAAGGTCACACCTCTATACCATAACTTAAGGAATGTAATGGGCATTGTGAGGTAATAGAGCACTAAGCTGTATGTAGTATACAAGCTTTCCAGGCACAGTTTCTTGATTTCCTCTATTTCACTGTCAATACAGCATATACAAAATTATTATCTTTACTTAAAGACAGAGAGAGAGAGAGAGAGAGAGAGAGAGAGAGAGAGAGAGAGAGAGAGAGAGAGAGAGAGAGAGAGAGAGAGAGAGAGAGATAATGCAACGGCAGTCATAACTCATGCATAATATCAAGGTTAAACAGGAAACCTCGGTGAAATTTTCTAATAACTATAATAAGTGTTCTTTCGCCAAATTTAAACTCGCCAGGAATTCGAGAAATTATATAGCGAGAGCTTGAACTTCGCTGACGATAAATTCTCACTCACATCTGACATGAAATATTATTTGGTCACAGAGACATCCAACTAAAATACAGGAATCGGTCACGAGGCGAAGGCTGATCGACCGCGTCGCCAATTAACCTTATTGATAAATAAAAAAAAAATTACACAATTATATGACTGAAAAGTTGGTAATTGCGGCAGAGGCAGGTATATTTTTCCAATCTTTTCCAGCGGTGATATATATCTCCGACAGCCAATTAGAATGAATCCAGCCGAGAGAACGAATCCGGGTCGTAATTAAAAAAGACGAGATCCTTTGGCGTGTCTGCCAAACGAATCCCTCCTATTCAACGCCGCACGCTAATTGGAGGAGGGAATAACGATGATGAGATGAAAAGCACATCGTTAATTCAGTGAATGAGAGCGATCGCTATCTGACCTTCATTCGGCAAGAGCTGAATAAACGCATGAATTAGCAAAGAATCCATGACAAAGTAGGAAACAGCATCCGCGATATCATCCGTCTGCACCGATCGTGAACGTGGACGTCGTGGTAATGCTCATGTACTATAACAATATCAGTACGAAACGTAATAGGGCATATATATATATATATATATATATATATATATATATATATATATATATATATATATATATGCATATATATATGCATATATATATATATATATATATATATATATATATATATGTATGTATGTATGTATGTATGTATGTATGTATGTATATATATGTGTGCGTGTGTGTATTGTATTTACCAGAGTACTTTATTTGTAAACCTTAACCGTCCATCCGAATAAGATTGGAAGTCCTCTAAATTTCAAGACCTTTTGGAGCTATTCCCCCTAAAGGTAAAATCTTCTTTAGTTGATATATATATATATATATATATATATATATATATATATATATTATATATATATATATGTATATATATATGTATATATATATATATATATATATATATATATATATAATATATACATATATATATATATATATTACACACATACACGTGTGTATATATATTATATACTTATATATATACATATATTAATATATATATATATATATATATATATATATATATATATATATATATATATATATATATATTGTTCAAGATTTTAAGCCAGAACCAAGGAAAGTTAGGATTTCTTATAACAAGATTCATTTATCCTTGTCTATATGCAAGTTGCCCCTTTGAAATGAAAGCCTCCATTCTCTAGACAAACTCTCTTTGCTCCCTTTGGCTGTCCTGAATTTACCCCCCACAGGGAAAATCCGGATTTGGGCGGCGCTTACCGGGAGAAGTTTTAAAAGTGCAGGGACACAGCCGTTCGTCCTCAGAAGCACCTCAGAACTAGGAGAGCTAAGAAGCATCTCAGAACTAGGAGAGCTCAGAAGCTCCTGTTACCTCGCCCTGCAGACACCACTTCACCACTTTCTGCACCCTCTGCCTCCTCTGGGGAAATCCCATGTATTTTTATACTTCCATAGTGCACAGGAATATCAGCTGATAAGAAGACTACCAAGCCCAGGATTTCCAGACAACACTGTGCCTGATTGTGGGAGATATTGGGAACCCCCTGAAATAAGTCTTGTATTCTGAACTCCATATCTGGTTGTCCAGCCACATGTTTCCGGTGGATTGACAATCAACCACCTTATTAGTTCCTGGACCTCTGTAAATTAATGTAAATATAGTGCATTTAAACTAAAGTCCAGCTTTTGGGTAAATTCCTATGTTATCAGTAATATCGGCCTTCTGCCATAGTTTTTTTTTTTCTTTTGTTTGTTGTGATCTCTCATTCCTCCAATCAAGTCCAATTTTTTAAAAAGTTAGATTACGTATTCCAGGAGTGAATCAGCAGTTCAGAACAAAATGGCGACCTTATGCTAGAATCGTGAGAAGATAATTTTCATTTCCAGTCATGTAGCGATCATTAAAACTGGTATCACAAAAGAAACAAATCTGAATTATTTTAAAATTTTTATGAGCAAGCGAAAGCAAGTTTTCCCAATTCTCCACAACAGGAAAAAGGTGAATTCTATTTTCTAGTTATTTGTGTGGAACTAGGTATTCCAGTTAGGGGTATAAAATCTGACTGCCATTATATCAATAGGAAAATAGACCATGTGTATGCCTAGAGAGAGAGAAATTTTAACCTTAGCTTCACTTTTATGTGCCATTGCATAAAGTATAGAGGTATTTAGGGAGTAAAATTCAAAACGAAAATAAGTGCCATACTTCTTGAATTGCAAGTTTAAATCGACAATTCTCCCATTGTAAAGATATTTCAATGATTTTTTTCTTTTTTTATGTGAATCAATAAGCTGTTCATTGTCCACTCGCTCTCTCTCTCTCTTTCTCTCTCTCTCGTGCTCGCGGTCACTTGCAGGTTTAAACAGGATAGAATTTAAATCCCTGGCCACATGTCCACTCGAGTGCTATCAATGGCCGTTTATTAACAAAAGAATAGATGAGTCAATTAAAAAAAAGAAAACAAAGTGTTACCGTAAATTTTTAGCGTTAGGATAAGGAAAATCAAAGGTAAACATTTCTATTATTTTCTGTGCACAGAGGAATAATAAGGGCAAAAACTTGCTTTACAAACAAGGGCACATGTTACCCTTAGCCTAACTTTCTCTACCATGGCCTTGAAATTCTTGTGATTCATCCCTTCTGTCTAGCCGACCCATGTGCAGGCCTAATTCTCCGGGGATTTAAATTGGTGGAATTGGAAGGTTTTAGGTTCACGAGAGATAGCTAGAGTGAAAGGGGGTACATGTTAGGGGGTTGTGCAAGCAGCGGTGAGAGATTTTTATTCTCGTTCTTCCTCTTCCCTTTAATGTATACGAGCTAGCGTTTAAAATACGAATTCTGAGCATAGCTAGGTTGAAAGGGTAAGATAGACCAGGGATTTGTGTTGGTAAAAAAAAAGGAAAAATAATTGTTATCCCCTTTTCGTCTTCGTCCTCGAGACGATACAAAAAAATAAAAAAAAAAGAGACCCATATACATTTTATATTACCAACTACATGGGCCACGTTTTTTCACGTTGAGTTTCCGTGAACTTTATGACCAGATTTTTTATTTTTTATTCACAGTCGTATTCGTGTTGAGTTTCCACGGAAAAAATGGTTAGGCCGAGTTACAAGAAAAAATGAATACCACAATTATTAAAGAAAAAACACACGAAAGAACGTTAATACCTTTCATTTCTTTTATGAAATATTATTTAGCTCGCCTGCCATATATATATATATACATTAACGAGTGATTTTTTTAAGACTAAGTAAGCTGTGTACCGGAAAAGGATCTTGCTCTAGGCCAACCTGTAACCAATTAACAGAAACTTTAGTCTGTAACCTTAGCACATCCAAGGCCTTGAGCACATCATGCACCTGCGCGGCCAGACGAATAGTTGCCAGATACTGCTTGCTGAATACTTCCAATATACCTATTTTCTGTAACATTAGGGCAACTATGCAATACTTTGTAACGTGACTGCACTGTATATATAAAATCAGGAAGACTGCTGTGACCTTCAGTTACAGGTAGCGAAAAAGCCTTATTTTAACGATTTTACTCCTAACGCATCAACAGCAGCCACTGTTCTTCCGGAAAAAAGCTGAGGTCAGTAGAATTCTACACTAAACTACATAAAAATATCACTGAATCTTTTTCATACATAAAATAAATACATCAAATGTTTTCGGAATTCTCAGAGCCTTCCCATCCACCCCATTCTATTTTTTGGCCAGGAAATATGCCTGTATAACAAACACATGACCATTTTATGCTTCCAAATTCCACTCAACATCCTTGCAAATAAACAATCTATGGAGAAATAGTGTTCCTCACTACCAAAATATTTTAAGATATATCGACTATGTGGCCCAGTTCCGGATTTAGACATTGGCCAATGTGTTAATGCATTGCCGGGCAAAACTCAGAATGCAAAATTGCTGGCGAAAAACAGCAGCCCACTTGCAAAAACAAATTTTACGTGAAACAAAAGTTTTTGAGCTCCAACTTTCACAAAAACAAAACTATTTATATTCTCTTTCAAAATATACACCAAATTATATTTTGGCCTCTTGCAGGTTTTACCTTTGAAATAACATTTACGAAGATGAAGGGTCCAACAAAACTTTCTATCCACATTACTGTTAAATATCAACATACAAATTGGTATGAATACGGATAGATTTACTTTAATTTTAAACAAAGGATTAAACGGGTAATCTAAGCTTTAAATATATCAATTCTCAGACAAAGAAAGAAGTAAGAGTAATTTTACAAAGGAATAATAATCATTGCTTGAATATCGGTATATGAGCGTAAAGAAGAGCACTATCAATGTAGTATGATATAACCAGACATAAAAGACGATGAATGGGGCTCCTTTGACCATATTACTTTTCAGAATTTCCATAACAAATGATAAACTTTCCAAGACTCAAGCGTTCTTTTTACCCCTTACTTTTATGAATCATTTTAACAGAATATACAAGTTTGGAACTCTCGACAGTTCTTTTTACCGACAAGTTTTTAAACGATAAAAACAAAACATACAAGTTTGGAAAGACTCGATGGAGTTCTTTCGAGCGTTTCCTCTTCGGTTAAATCGTAATACCAGACTATATAAAGCACCCGACAAAAAGAGACGGGAAGGGTTAAGATACCTGAATATTTAACAAACTTACTTTCAAGATTCCGCTGACCTTAACTCTACGAAATCCCTAGTGACTCAGGTACTAAAATGTTTAAGGAAGTAGGGCATCTCTCCTAGCTCCCGAGATCTCACACCGGGGTTTTGTGAGATGGATCTCCCTTCTCAGTAATTACGTTCCGATCAACTTTTCTCTCATCTGTATCATGAATGTTTGATCGCTAATCTCATATTCTTCACGGAAACTTTTCCCTCAATTCTTCCCTCATGCTGAACTGACTTCTGTTCTCTAGCATAACATATTCATGATAAAGTCCAAGGTTGATCTTTGTACAGAAATTTATCGGTAAATGCAAGCCATTTAACAATTGTTCATAACGATATAAACAAACACACACACATAATATATGCATGTTTAAACACACAAACATATATATATATGTATATATATATATATATATATATATATATATATATATATATATATATATTACAACGATGTCAGCTCAAGAATTTCATTTTCTTCAGTATATTCGTAAGCCATTACCATTTGTTATTAATCTTCTAAATGGATCTCCTACTGTCCCTTCACGTTTTTAACTTTTACGAGAAGAATAGCGAAGGTCGATGTGCACAGAGGTTTCATTTCTTTAAGAGAATGTAATATATACATTACTTGAGGGTTGTGTGAACGTGCCTGTGTGTGTGTGTATATGTGTATGTATGTATATACTAATATATATATAAAATCATATATATATTATTAAAGAATATTAATATATAATACTTATATATATTATATATATTATTATAATAATATATATATATATATAATATATATATATAGATTATATATAGATATATATATATATATATATATAACATATATAATATATTATATATATATATAATATATAATATAATATATACATATATATATATATATATATTATATATATATGACTGGTAAAAATTTTATTTTACAACGGAATTTCATCTGATAAAAGGAGCCCGTAAAAACTCCAAAACATAGCTTTCGTCTTTAAGGTATCCTGACCATATAATTGGGAAAGCAAGTCATAAACCAAACGTAATTTTCTACCAAAGACGGTGACACAGACTCTGGAAAAATCTAACCCTTTTGCCTTTGCTTACCCAAATACCATAGCCAAATCTCTGATTAACGTCCAACAAAAACCAATGCCCAAACGTCCAACAAAAGCCAATGCCCCAAGTTATAGGGAACTCTCTTCCCCAGATTATAGGGAACTCTCTTCCCCAGAGATTAATACAACATAAACGGCCAGTTAGGCATGGACAACTGAGCTCTGCTATCTTTAACCATATAAATAACCATAACCACAGAATAAAATGGAATTTGTCGTACTTTATAGGAGCAAATGCCAGTACAAGAGCCAGATGATGCATTCGGCTTTGATTAAACAAAGACAGGCAATGAACATCTCATGAGGCACATGGTATTCAGATATCATAGATATTGTCTTCCTTCAACCAACGCTTAAGAAGTATAGAGAAATTATCAACCGGGGTGACCTAGTTAAGCAGCTCCTTGTGGATGGATCCCTTGGTATGAATACCGCCATTTCTGTAACTTTTCTCATTCATTACAGCAGTCTCTGAAATATAGTACTCACTTTTGATATCTTGGCATTTTTATGGGCTCCTTTGATTATTATTATTATTATTATTATTATTATAGTATATATATATTTAGTATATTATTAAGTTATTATTATTATTAAACCATTACAGTTAATTATTAATTATTATTATTAAATTATTATTATTATATGTATTATATATATATAATATAATATATAATATATAACATATTATATATAAATATATATATTATAATATAATATATATATAGATAATATATATATATAATATTATATATATAATATATATATATATATTTTATATAAATATATATAAAGTGTGTGTGTGTGTTTTCTGCCAACTGGCAGTTTAATATCTTTTTCTTGAAAATTCCCAAAAGAGAAACAAAGAAATTGGAATAAGATCAACGGCCCCCTTCTCGGAGGTTTTACACAGCAAATATTTATATGTAGAAAATGGTGTTTAGAGTGATCCAGTTTGAATATATAAAGGTATTAACTCCAAATTTGAGTCCTATGACCTCTCAATTTTATTCAGCGATGATTATCTGTCGATTTTTCAGGCGGGAACTAGTCATCTTTAATGAAAGCAAAAGTGTCTGTCCTTACAGAAGGAAGATTCTGGAATCAGCCATCGTGAGCCGAACACAGAACATGAAACTTGTTAGAGGTAAAATATTACAACAACCCGTTTTTCCTGTGAAACGCAGCCACTCGTTGATTTCTTGAGCTTTGTATTCCACAAATCTCCACTTAGCTCCAGCTTTCCTTCTCCTGGTTCTCTCACCTAAGTAAGTCTCGATTTTCCTACTCTTCTGGTGGCCTCGGTCCACTGGAGCCCACTGATACTATTTGCACTCTTCTTCCGTGGGTTGTACGATGGGCGCGTCCACAGAATATCCCTAGCTTCTTATTATTGTCTCGACTATGAATGGAATTTTGGAATTTCTGCCCTTTCCCTTAAGGTCTACTAATTCCTTACGCTACAATCTGACTCCTAATACTTTTCTTAAACCTTTATTTCTACATCGACCGCATCATTTAAATATAGTGTCACAGTCTCATCATGATGTATGTCCGTACAGCAATAAAGAACGTACAGGACTTAAGTATAATCTTACTACAATTAGCAATTGCAGTCTATCTGAGTTCAGTCATCTAATTCACTGCAGAGGTCAAAATATGAACCAAAGTATCTATAATTATTCAGAAACAGGCTGAAGTCGTATCCCTTCGGCTCGAGATCAGTCATGAAATGAATTCGTATTGAGAAACTGACATCCATATATATATATATATATATTATATATATATATATATATATTATATATATACATATATATATATATTGTTCAAGATTTTAAGCCGGAACCAAGGAAAGTTAAGATTTCTTATAACAAGATTCATTCATCCTTGTCTATATGCAAGTTGCCCCTTTGAACTGAAAGCCTCCGTTCTCTAGAAAAGTTATCTTTGCTCCCTTTGGCTGTCGTGAATTTGACCACCCACAGGGAAAATCTGGATTGGGGGCAGCACTTACCAGACGAGTTTTCAAAAGGGCAGGGACACAGCAGCTCGCCCTCAGAAGCACCTCAAGAGCTAGGAGAGCTCAGAAGCTCCTGTTACCTCGCCCTGCAGACACCACTTCACCTCTTTCTGCTCCCCCTGCCTCCTCTGGGGAAATCCCAAGTATCTTTATACTTCCATAGTGCATAGAAATACCAGCAGATAAGAAGACTACCAAGCCCAGGATTCCCAGGTACTGAGAGAGTAAATTCCAGTTCAGCCAAGGAATTGTTTTACCTTTTGTCTGTATTTCATTTCCATTCTTCAAAGGCGACTTTCCCCCTCCTTTGTTTAGCTTCTCACTCCCCCAATCTTGGTTCAATGCTGTGTTTACTCCCCTTGTGATACTAGTAAACATCCCCTAGTTAATTCAAGCAATGTAATAGTTCCTTCTGTGAACTCCACATCATTTCCATCCCCTTTGAGCAGTTTGTAAATTTATTGATTGAAAGAAAGTAGTGTGTAACGCTCACCCATGTGTTCCCTTGCCTCAGTACTTATCCTACGATACAATCTCTTTGCAGACAAACACCGTGCCTGATTGTGCAAGAAATTGGGAACCCTTTGGAATAAGCCTTGCATTTCAATAACCTGTTCGCGCAAAATTCTGAACTCTGTGTCTGGTTGCCTCAACCACATGTCTCCGGTGGATCAACAATCAACCACCTTATTAGTTCCTGGACCTATGTAAATTAATGTAAATATAGTGCATTTAAAACTAAAATCAATCTTTTATGTAAATTCCTCCTTCCTCAGTAATATAGGCCTTCTGCCATAGCTTTTCTCTTTTCTTTGTTGTGATCTCTCGTTCCTCCATTCAAGGCCAATATTGTTTTGTTGTGTTAGATTACATTTTCCAAGAATGAACGAGCAGTTCAGAAATATAATATATATATATATATATATATATATATATATATATGATATATATATATATATATATATATATATATATATATATATATGAATAATTATCACATCGAACCGTGATCCATTTTATATATCAATTCAAGCTACAAATGTCCTTTAATATCTAAATTCACTTTACCTCCCAAATGATATATTTTCAATATATGTACCGAAGGGGAATTTTTTTGTTGATAATAATTTTCGTCCCCCCATGGGATCAAACCACCGTCCAAGTGGACGGGGACGAAAGTCAGGACAGTCAGTGACGCTATCCAATCAGCCACCAGAGGACGCTATAAGTTCATATCGATTCTGACCTTACAAGTCACCCTCGATCTGGGTGCTTTCGTAATTAGAATCGATATGAAACCCCGTCTACCATGTTGGCCAATTTGAGCGTTTGACAGCACGTAGCCTTTTGTTATGAATAATTATCACATCGAACCGTGGGATCCATTTATATATCAATTCAAGCTACAAATGTCCTTTAATATCTAAATTCACTTTACCTCCCAAATGATATTTTTCATATATATACCGAAGGGGAATTTTTTTAGTTGATAATAATTTCGTCCCCCCATGGGATCGAACCCACTGTCCAAGTGGACGGGGACGAAATCCGGACAGTCAGTGACGCTATCCAAATCAGCCAACAGAGACGCTATAAGTTCATATCGATTCTGACCTTACAAGTCACCTCGATCTGGGTGGCTTCGTAATAGAATCGATATGAAACCCCGTCTACCATGTTTGGCCAATTCGAGTGTTTGACAGCACGTAGCCTTTTGTTATGAATAATTATTCACATGCGAAACCCGGACCATCCTTATTTATAATCAGAATTTCAAGCTACAAATGTCCTTTAATAAGTCTAAGAATTCCACTTACCATCCCAAATGATATATTTTTCAGTCCATATGCATTTAAATGAAGGGGAAATTTTTTTAGTTGTTGATTAATAATTTCGGTCCCCCCATGGGCAACTCGAAACCCCACCGTCCAAGTTGGACGGGGGACGAAATTCAGGACCAGTCATGTGACGCCTATCCAATCAGCCCAACAGAGCTACGCTATAAGTTCATATCGCATTCTGGACCTTACAATGTTCACCCTTCGATCTGGGTAGGGTGCTTTAGTTTTAATTAGAAATCGATATGAAACCCCGGTTCTACCAATGTTGGCCAATTGCTGAGCGTTTGACAGCACCGTACCTTGCCTTTTGTTATGAATAAGTTATTCACGATCGAAACCGTGATCCATTTATAATATCAATTCAAGCTACAAAATGTCCTTTAATATCTAAATTCACATTTTACACCTCCCCAAATGGATATATTTTCATAATATACCGAAGGGGGAATTTTTTTATGATTGAATAATAAATTTCGTTTCCCCCCGCCCCCCATTGGGATCGAACCACCAGTCACCAAGTGGACGGACGAAGAAATCAGGGACAGTCCCAGAGACGCTATCCAATCAGCCAACAGAAGACGCTATAAGTTCAGAATCGAATTCTGGACCTTACAAGTCACCCTTCGAATCGGCTGGGGCTTTCGTAATTAGAAATCGATAATGAAAACCCCAGTCTACCATGTTGGCCAATTCCGAGCGTTTGTTACAGCACGTATGCCTGTTTTGTTATGAATAATTATCACATCGAACGCGAATCCATCCATTTATAATATCAATTCAAGCTACAAATGTTCCTTTAATATCTAAATTCACTTTACCTCCAAATGATATATTTTCATATATGTACCGAAGGGGAATTTTTTAGTTGATAATAATTTCGTCCCCCATGGGATCGAACCACCGTCCAAGTGGACGGGGACGAAATCAGGGGACAGTCAGTGACGCTATCCAATCAGCCAACCAGAGACGCTATAATGTTCATATCGATTCTGACCTTACAAGTCACCTCGATCTGGGTGCTTTCGTAATTAGAATCGATATGAAACCCCGTCTACCATGTTGGCCAATTCGCGGTGTTTGACAGCACGTAGCCTTTTGTTATGGAATAATTATAACATCGAACCGTGATCCATTTATATTATCAATTCAAGCTACAAATGTCCTTTAATATCTAAATTCACTTTACCCCATCCCAAATGATATATTTTTCATCCATATGTACCGAAGGGGAATTTTTTTAGTTGATAATAATTTCGTCCCCCCATGGGATCGAGGGTGACTTGTAAGGTCAGAATCGATATGAACTTATAGCGTTCTCTGCTTGGCTGATTGGATAGCGTCACTGACTGTCCTGATTTCGTCCCCGTCCACTTGGACGGTGGTTCGATCCCATGGGGGGACGAAATTATTATCAACTAAAAAAATTCCCCTTCGGTACATATATGAAAATATATCATTGGGAGGTAAGTGAATTTAGATATTAAAGGACATTTGTAGCTTGAATTGATATATAATGGATCACGGTTCGATGTGATAATTATTCATAACAAAAAGGCTACTGCTGTCAAACGCTCGAATTGGCCAACATGGTAGACGGGGTTTCATATCGATTCCTAATTACGAAAAGCACCAACCCAGATCGAGGGTGACTTGTAAGGTCAGAATGCGATATGAACTTATAGCGTCTCTGTTGGCTGATTTTGGATAGCGTTCACTGACTGTCCTGATTTCGTCCCCGTCCACTTGACGGTGGTTCGATCCCATGGGGTGATGAAATTATTATCAACTAAAAAAAAATTCCCCTTCGGTACATATATGAAAATATATCATTTGGAAGGTAAAGTGAATTTAGATATTAAAGGACATTTGTAGCTTGAATTGATAATATAAATGGATCACGGTTTGATGTGATAATTATTCATAACAAAAGGCTACGTGCTGTCAAATGCTCGAATTGGCCAACATGGTAGACGGGGTTTCATATCGATTCTAATTACGAAAGCACCCAGATCGAGGGTGACTTGTAAGGTCAGAATCGATATGAACTTATAGCGTCTCTGTTGGCTGATTGGATAGCGTCACTGACTGTATGATTTCGTCCCCGTCCACTTGGACGGTGGTTTTGATCCCATGGGGGGACGAAATTATTCATCAACTAAAAAACTTCCCCTTCTATTTCGGTACATATATGAAAAATATATCATTTGGGAGGTAAAGTGAATTTAGATATTAAAGGACATTTGTAGCTTGAATTGATATATATATATATAATTATATATATACTATATATATATATATATATATATATATATATATATACATGGTTGTGTGTGTGCGTGGGTGTACTCTCTAGACTCGCGTTATGAAAGAAAGGCGTCTTTTAAAAATGAAAACGAAGTCAACCTACAAATTCCTGTACTTGATGTATTCTGCATTTTTAAATATTAAAATATTGATTCAGAATCGACCCAGAAGCCATCACAACTCGTAATCATTCCCCTAAGTCTACCTGACACTGGAAATGGGATCTCAAAAAGATTGGCTCTGGGAGAATACGGCTATTGTCTCTTTTCAGTCAAGCTCTACTGGACATGTCTGATGGAATCAGATTTTTGCTGCGAAAGATATTGCATTCTCTGAAATCCCTCTAGGCCCTTAAAAATAAAAAATAAAATGTAAAAGAAAAAAAAGTGAATGGTATGTTGCAGGAGAGGAGAGTAAAAGGCAGTTTTTGATATCTGCTAAAACTGATATTAATATTGTGTGCGCGCGCGTGCATTCATAGGAAGGGGTAGCTCCTGGGAAAGAACGTGCTGAGTCAAAGATAAACTCTAAATCTTTCACACGCTCTTTCCCAATGACGCTCTTCTACTCCTAAACCTTTACATCAATCTAATCAACATAGTCTCTGTTTCCCTTTCCTCCTTCTACCCAAACCTTCTGAATCAGAAATTGACGCTCATCTACCATTTTCTGTTCTCAGCACCGGACAAACAATCTGTCATCTATCTAATCCATCTGTTCTCCAACGCTAACCTTTTCATCACACTCATAACTCTACATATCTTACCCTTTCAACCCATCCTTCAACAAATAACTTATTTTCATATTTCCTTCCACAAATGTACAAGACTTCTTTACTTCAGCTGCAAAAAAAAAAAAAAAAAATGATTCGACTAAGAAATTCTGTCACATTGAATTTTCAGTTTCCATAGACACGCTTCTCCTCCAAAACCTTTGTAAGGGTCGTTTCACCTCTTATACTTTTCCTAAGTATTCATGAGAGTCTTCCATTACAATTACTCAAAAATAACAATATGAATTAGTTACTCCCACCATCCATGCTAAAGTACTTTCTTATAACTATCTTCTTGCTACTGTCTGCGGTTTACATTTTCTGATCCGAAGTATTTGAACTCTTTCACCAGTTTGTACACTGCTCTTCGCTCTAGCCAAGTATCACTGGAGTATCAGCAAACGTTATGCACTTTACACCATATTGAACTATTCTCTTCTTAATCCACAAACCTATATAACAAACATCTTGTCCTTTTCTGTCATTCGCAAGACCTGGAAACATAATAAAACAATCTATAGTCTGAAATCCCACTTGACACTAAAACAATCTCTATCGCCTTAACATAATCTTGCATGTTGCACACTCCTCGTGAGCACTTCCCATTTCAGGATCTTAAGCCATAGCCAATATTTTATCCATTCTCTTGCTATATGTTAATTTCACTCTTTCAAATCAGATTAACTTCTCTTCGTCACATTTATGTTACATTCTGAAAACTTGCTCTCCAACTAAAATTACTTCCTGCTTTCATTTCTCCTTTAACTAGATTATTATAATAATATAAACTCGTAATTCCAACCTTGACTACTCTTCCATCGATACAATCTTAAAGACTATATACATTAGTCTCTTTTCAAGTACACTTCCTAATATTTTTCTTTTCCAGCTACATATTTCTAACAGTCAAACCTCGACTCCGCCTTCGTTCATTTTTTACTTACCAACTATGCTATCACCTTGGCTTTTATTAGTCGTCAGTAAAAGAAAGCTAATGAGATGGCTATTTGTCTGTCCGTCTGCACTTTTCTATCCGATCTCAGATCTAGAGGACTACTGAGGCTAGAGGGCTGCAAATTGGTATGTTGATCATCCACCCTCCAATCATCAAACATACCAAATTGCAGCCCTTTAGCCTCAGTGGTTTTTATTTTACTTAAGGTTACAGCTAGCCATCCACCGGGCCGTGGGTGAAGATTTCATAGGCCGCGGCTCATACAGCATTAAACAGAGACCATTGAAGGATAAATCTATTTTCGGTGGACTTGATTACTGCTATATAAAAAACTCAATTGCGCCGAAGAAACTTCGGCGCATTCTTCACTCGTTTTTAAAGCCGCCAGCTCTTCTGGTTCTCCTAAACAAGCCAGACATAAATTCAGATTCTCGCTCTCACACTTCACTTATCCTTTCAACTCTGTCCCATCTATCTCCAAGGCTTTTTCCCAACATCAAACACTGACTCCATCATCTTTCAACCATCCCAAACACAATCATTATTTGTTCTTCACAAACTAAAGTACTATACTCTAGCTTAGGCCTCTTTACATAATAACACTGAGTTTTCTCTCATTAAATAATCAACTATGCAAAGCAATTATTTTTCGGTTTCCTCTTTTGCGCTGCAACTGCAAATCCCGAAAGTATTCAAATACGTTTAGGACAATTTATCGCGAGTAAATGGGTTGAAGAAATTGTTCAACTGTACTAGAAGTCTTTGAGAATACCTGAGAACGATGCTGAAGTTGTCATCTTCCAGCTAATATTGTTACTATTCCCCTTTCCTATAACATATTCTTAAAACAAAGAATCATACTACTCTGAATCTTAGTTTTAGATACATTCCGTTTTCATTCAGTCTACAGTCGCAGATTCTAGATGAAGAAATTCTCTTAAAAAAAGCAAACGTATTTTCAAAATTCATCCCTCAGAGAAGTAACTAGTCACTGATTTACAACAGGACCAAGAATGAATACCACATCCTTGTCAATTCATCTCCTTCGCCCTAAAAATAGACCGGCATAATTCAGCGTGTTCTGATTTAAAATGGCTCTCGGAAAAATGAGCATCGAACCACCTAAAGGCTTAAGCTTCCCCATTAGTGCGAAATGGCCGAGAAAACTGATATAGAAGTGGTCGGGATTTAATTAAAGGTGAGGTGTAAGAGGCGGAAGGCTATACATTATAAGTGATGTTCTAAAGGAAGTTCCGGGAGAGAGAGAGAGAGAGAGAGAGAGAGAGAGACGAGACGACGAGGAGAGAGAGAGAGAGAGGACAATCTGAGATTAGAGAGGCAGTCTCCAGTAAGTTATGGGAAATGGAAGAGAAGAGAGAGAGAGAGAGAGAGAGAAGAGAGAGAGAGAGAGAGAGAGAGAGAGAGCACGCAATTAACTGACACTAGAGCCCCCCCCCCCCCCCCCACCCCCCCCCCCCCCCCCCCCCCACCTCCCCCCACCCCCCCCCCCCCCCCCCCCCCCCCAGTGTCCCCACCAAGGTCGACATAACGCATCCCAGAATCCCACGTTTGATTCCCTACGCCACGACACCATGGTGACTATTCGATATATGAGTTTCTATCTCTCTCTCTCTCTCTCTCTCCAATTACACCACCAAATCAAATTACTTATAATCCTTGCATCGCAAATATTCATATCACATCAGCAGAAACTGAGAACCCTACGAGGAAAGATTTGGGTCCTTATGAAGTCCACTTAATCCATAATGGGATGATTATTCTAACCGTTTTTACGGCAGCAAATACGCAACTACAATTCTAGAATTTAGCCTTAACACAACACAAGCCTTCTGGCCAAACTCTAAACAGTAAGAGCGAGAACATACTGAAAGGTTACAATCTAAAACACAAAATGTGAGAATGAAAATTTTCAGTATTTACCAGCAAGCAATTCTAAAGTATTCATGGTCGCTGTGGTATGAATTACTTAAACTAAAGTATCCTACAACCCAGAGAAGGAAAAACACTGACATCTAATGTAGTACAATAACCGCGGTAAACTTGACTATAACTGGCCGTAGCACTTGACGGTAACGTGTGATTGGAAAAATTGCCTATATTTACCAGCAAGAAATTCTAAAGCATTAATGATCGTTTTGATATAAAATAAAAAAAATGAAGCTAATTCAAAAACTCAAGTTGATAGAGGAAACGCATCTAATTCTGTAAAATAACCAGGGTTGGGTAAACTATACTACAGCTAGAGTCAGGTATGGTTTAAATCTGCAATAAAAGAATGTTCATAAGAAAGCACGCTGTTACTAATGTCACCAGATTGTGTATAAGTGATGAAGCCGAGCATTTTATCAAATACTTTCCACGAAAATCGTAATCGGCTCAACAGTAATGAGATCATGGCTTTACTGAACTGTCCTTTACAAAACTTCTGTGCAATCTTTCCGTTGTTCCGTTGAAGATTCATCAATTCTCATGTAGCTGAATCCGGATCAAGATCATTCTAAAAAATGTAAACAAGTCAGTCTTCCCGTCCCATGACCTCCCGACTGCTTGAAAATTTCATCATGATTGACCCATAAGTTTTTCAGGCATCCTGTTCAACAACAAGGCAGGCACATCAAAGTGAGAGCGCCCCCGTCTTCCATCTTCCATGGCGGTAGTGATGTCATTTTACAGTTTTCGGAAACCTCATATTTTCATCCAAGAAATATTATTCTTTCTAGTGCAAAATGGATACGGTAGATTACCGTGTCCACACCACTTTCAGAATTTATGTTTTTCGATTTCATCTCGGAGAGAGAGAGAAAATACAAAACTTAACAAAGGAATGGTTACATACAGACAATAAATGAAAGGAGCCTCCATTCTCTCTCTCTCTCTCTCTCCATGTATTGAGTGAAGGGCAGCGTGGCAGTATAAAATATGCCCTACGAAAAACATCATGAAGGGGCGTCAGGGGAAGGGAATTAACATCACACTGACGGCTCATATTTTAAGGAGTACTAAAAGCCATGTCGGCCTCGTAGAACAAGAAAGGGGGCTATTCGTTTTATACCTTCTCTCTCTCTCTCTCTCTCTCTCTCTCTCTCTCTCTCTCTCTCTCTCTCTCTCTCTCTCTCTCTCCTTTCTTTTCCAGGGATACATCTGAGAGAGAGAGTTAAGGGAGGTAATTTCAAGGAGTACTGCATACGCAATTTCTGCTAATTAAATGTGTGAGCCCGTTCTATTTCCAATGCAAATACAGCGCCACGGAAACAACACTTTCTCTCCTACAGAACAGTCCAATGCATTTTTATAGGTTTTAGTTTTCCGGTTTTAATAGTTACCTCGGTACAATTATACAGACGAACACCTTTGCATTGCAAATATACACGCATGTCGGCATATGCATATATAGGTCTATCTCTAGGCATATTAAGTTTGTATGTATATATACTATATATATAATATATATATATATATATATATATATTATATATATAATATATATATTAGGTTAACGTAAAACTATTATTTCTTTTGTTGATTTAAATCAGCCTTGTTTACTTTTAAGTTAAATTTTTGCTATGTTTACTCTTGTGTTACCGTAAGTTAAGTGGCTTTACGATTGTTTATCAGTGTTTTTGCGCCTCCTCCTCCTCCTTTGTGTATTAGTGAACTATCGTTTTAACGATTGTTATTCTTTTGCGCTATACCTTTCCACAGTTACGAAGTTCCTCGTTGGACGAGTGGATTTCGCGCTCGGCTACCAATCTGGTGGTCGGAAGTTCGATTCTCGGCTCGGCCAATGTGGAACCGGAGGAATTTATTTCTGGTGATAGAAATTCATTTCTCGATATAACGTGGTTCGGATCCCATAATAAGCTGTAGGTCCCGTTGCTAGGTAACCAATTGGTTCCTAGCAACGTCAATATATCTAATCCTTCGGGCCAGCCCTAGGAGAGCTGTTAATCAGCTCAGTGGTCTGGTAAAAGTAAGATATACTTTTCCACAGTTACGTTATATAACTTTTTGTCGTTATTCGCTCTTTTTTCATCCGGAATGAAACGCCAGGTAACCCTATCACGGATCTACAGCGTATCAGAAAGTGGTGTGACGTTAGTGAAGGTCTACAACTGAAGGTTATTGGGCGGTAAATCGGTGCATAGGTGATATCGCTATTCAACATTCTCAATATTCACAACAACGCTGCTGTTACATTCACTCCCAAAGATTTTTTTGACAGCACTTTGATCCTATCAAACAGTTACGTTAGACAGTTGTCTGATCCTCCTGATCTTTTGTTCCTTCAGTTTTGGAATAATGTTGTCCTATCTCATGGTATCTTTATCCTTTTGACATTATTTGTTAGAGGTGGAGGTTTCTTTATCCTTAAAAACCATAATTAGGGATTATAATTGTCGTCGTCTGGTACCTGTATAGTCTCCAGGTGTTCCGTCTTTAGCATTTTATAATATATATATATATATATAATATAATATAATATATATACGGTTTATATATATCAATATACATATAATATATATATATATATATCATATATCTATATATATATATATATATATATATATAATATATATATATATATATATAGTCCAGTGGTTCCGTCTTTAGAATTTCATATACATATGTGTATATATATATATATATATATATATATATATATAATATATATATATATATATATATATTGTTACATTTATTGACCGTCTCGTCTCCCCAGCAGTATTTAATGTATTTTATTTCTAAAAGAAGCAGCCATATTCACCCAAATATCAGCTGATTTTAGGCGGGAACCCAAAGCACCCAGCCAGAGATAGGAATTTCCTGTTAGAGAGGGGGAATATAGACTCTTGTCAGCTTTAGGGACGTATCCCAAAGGGAAGGGTGTAGGTAGCCTGGTACTTATTAGGCCTACGTCTTAAGCTCTTTTTCCTGTGAACCCTCTGCTGGCTGTATGTTCTGTTTCCAGGATGCCCAGCTCTTGGGGGGTTAAGCTGACCCCCAACACCCATGCTGCACACCTGCCTTCGATCTCAGTCAGCTCCAGTCGTGACCTCGGACGGATGTCCCAGCCACCGGCCTTCCCTTTTAGGCCTAACAAGGCGCTACTGGCGCGCCCAGAGCCCCAGACCTGAGACAAAGCTGACGCCGCATTTCTACAAAGGTCCACTGATCATGGCATCCAGGTACGTCTTGTGAAACAGCATATTGCCAGTTCCTTACCTCCTAGTGTCGTATTTACTCCCCATTTTCAAAATTCAAACTTCTAACTCAAATGAACATCCCTTTGTTCCTCTCACTGCCTTGTGGTCGCATGCTTCCCTTGTGTGATGGTCCCAGACAAATGAAGTCATTGCATACCTCAGTTAAACACTAGAGTTCCTTTTCCCCAGTGTTAGAGAAACTGAATAATCTAACTTGTGCAAGAAGTCCTTTTTTTTTATCTTAGTCTAATCTGGGATCTTTTCCAGATTCCCTGAGTCACGTGTCCAAGTCTTCGCTCCTGCAAGTGATGCTTTACCGCAAGACATATGAACAATTTTGAAAGCCAGCTTTTACGGGAACCTCATTTTTAGCCAGCTATCCCCTTGTGAGAGATAATATTGGTCCCCACGTGTGGACACGTTGCATTTACTCTTTCCCAGGCTATTAAGCAGCCTCCTGTAAATAAATGTATGTAAAGTAATTAGCTGAGTTTTCTGGCGACCTTTTCCTCTAGAGTAAATTAACCCTGTAAATCCTTTTAAGGTAAGTTCAAGTAATTTATTCTGCATTTTCCCTCAACTATTTTTGTTTACGTATTTGAGCCCCTTCAGGCCAGGGCTAAAACGTAACAATATATATATATATATATATGTATATATATATATATATATATATATATATATATATATATACATACATATAATTACATATATGTGTGTGCGTGTGTGTGCGTGCGCACGCTATACACTTATTTTGTCAGTTTAATCAAAAGTCAGGGTCGCTGTTTCCGATGAGCGTTTCCCAGGTGTGATACCCCTCAGTGAACCAATCATTTTATAAACTGCTAGGCAAATGTTTTACGGACGTTTGACCTGACCCCAACCCTCCATATTCCGTTATGTCTATGGATCTTTTTGTATTTCCTAATGCCTTCGATTACTTCCTTCAGAGGAACACCATATTCTCTGGAAGCTTGAATTTCAGGTCAATGGGTCATGTGGGATTGTTCCATGAATAGGGTTCATCTTCTGAATAATAATAATAATAATAATAATAATAATATTTCATAAATATCATTATCATATCACCTCTTTTGATACCACATAAGCTTTGAATGTAACCATAATTATTCTCAATCACTCCTTACACATTCAGATAGGCTATAAAAAAAAAAAAAGGGCGCAAAATAGGCATTTGAAAGAGACGTGTTTGAAGAGCGTATCTGTATATTATGGTTTCCACATAACACCCACTCCCCCCCCCCTCCCCCCCGTCCCCCCTTGTGATGAAACGCATTGCAACTTGAACTGAACGCAGGAAAGATTACATAATAAATCACTGTCTGGTTCAGATAGCTTTGCAAAAGTTGATGAGTTTCTCTGGATTTTTTTTCTTTGCTTTAATTTTTCTATGCTTAATGCATGTGATTTCATAGTTTTAGCTTAATGGGCTAGACATACAAGCAATTTTTCTTATTCGCAAGACCTACGGTATATCTAGTAGAAAAGTAACTGGAAATGTAAGAGAAAAATTATTGCGTTTGTTCTTGATATTCATGTGTGACATCTAACTTATCACCAGGGTGAACTGTTCATCATACCACAGGCATGTAATATGTTAGCATGTAAGAAGTAGCAAAATATCCCTTCTCTTTCACATTGTCAATTTGTATAACCTGCGGTAGTACCGAAGATGACGTTCGTTGCGAACACTGTCATTATCATTATTATTATTATAAACACATTTATTCAGATTTTTCAGATAATTTTCGACACCGTTCTTTTCTGCGACTCATATGAAGAGTACTACAGAGCAAGACCGGAAGATAAATACAATTTTCCCCTTTTTCATTTCTTCAATTATTTCGTCATCTACCAGACATTGCGCTTGCTGATAACATACCTAGAATGCCAACGCTATTAAAATAAAACTGCAATATCACATCCATTAAGCAAAGACGAGTAGTCCTACCTAAAATGCAAAAACAACAGACGGTCTCATCAGGTTTTGCAAAGCTTTCTGGGCCAGACAGTGATGCATACAATAAGCTTTTCCGTGTTCAATCTAAGTTGTTACAACGCGGTTTATCTCAGAGAGAGAGAGAGAGAGAGAGAGAGAGAGAGAGAGAGAGAGAGAGAGAGAGAGAGAGAGACTTAAAGCGAAAGCCATAATATACAGTCGCCTTTACGTACTCGACACACAGCCACTTCAAAGGACTAACAGCCACTTCAAAGGACTAAGAAGTACACGTATATTTACTCCTGTTCTTTAAAACAGACGACTGAAAAACGGGAGGATCTGCCAGTGTAAGAACAGAATCCAAAAAATTAATGTTGCATTCAGGGCGGATATGATATCAACAGAAGTAAACTGCTAAATACATTTCTTTAATAAAACGCTCTTACAACAAGAAAAAGAGCTTTATAATAAATAAATTCTTGCTTTCTTCATCAAATTCTAATGTAATTTTATGGCTATTATTATTGTCTTTACTTACTGAACTCCACCTGCGGTAATGTATCGCCTTATCTTGTGAATACTGATATGGCTGATTTGGCTTATATTTGGCTACTGATCATTTTTCTTTTCTGTAAAGTAACGTCTTGTAAAAACATCATCCATCTTGTTTTATGCTATTTCTTCAAGAATTAGGATATCCTATTTCACTTTGGCTGCCGTTTTTTATTTGTTTCTAAAAGTTATCATTTTTTCTACCAGAGTAACCTGCTTATGCTATCAAAAAATAAAATAAAATAAATAAATAAATAAATAAAATAAAAAATAAACTATCTGTTTCAGTTAAAACTGTCATCTGTTCTCGTGCTGCGATTGATAACTGTATGAAATATGTATTATATATTCAAATTTATTTTTTTGTTGACCGGTGGATGATAGACGTATGTGATGAGCAATGACATTCTTTGAAATAATAGATATCACCGTTAGCTCTCACGAGACAAAAGTGAAAGTCCTTTGTTAAGATGAGTCTTCTGTCTCAGGGGTCACATCGACAAAACCTGAGTTTGCATGGAAAATTCCTCGAACGACGTGTTCGTGTGTGCGTCAGTTACTGTGCTCCAGTACAAATCTTTATACCTGGTATGTATACAGCGGAAGTATGCAGAGATAATGACGAAATTACCAAAAATTTACGGTGTGGATAATAATATGTTAAAACTAATTCCCAGATTTTATGATGATGGGGAAGTCTGTTTAAGATAATTATGCAGGATATACTACATTGTAGAGAGAGAGAGAGAAAAAAAACGATATAGCAATGAAGCGTCCCCAGTATGCTATGAAAGGCGTTGTGAGTGACCTTGTTGTATTACCGTATAAAAATATTTCAGACAATATGTCGGATTTTGTCGGATAAGAGAAGATGGTTTATTTGGCACAGGGCACGCTAATTTCTCATTATGATATACAAATAATAAGGACTAAAAAAATCATCTCGCATATCTAAAGAAAAGAGGTTGTAGGCAGGGAGAGATAGCGATTGGAAGTTACAAAGTAGATATCAAGATGTTATTTTCTCTATGAATATTAATATGAATTTTAGTAGTATAAGGGAGGCTAAGTTGAAAAGTTTTGATACTGAAAGCTGGAATGGATGAGTCACGTTTTAAGATTATAGAGAAAAGTAAGGCTGTCTAAATTTTGGAAAATGGAACCATTAGAAAAAAGGAAAGTGGAACAATTAGAAAAGAGTAAAGACCACAAAAAAAAAAAAACAAAAAAAAAATGTTCTTTACGTAATAAATTATACAGAAGTTACGGGACACAATATAAGCTGAAAGATATGAAAAGACTTAAACACTTGAATAGTGTGTGTGTATATGTGAATATATATATATATATATATATATATATATATATATATATATATATATATATATATATATATATATACACACACATATATATAAAGGTTTTTTGCCACGAAGGAAAAAATGAAAAAGCGAGATAGCCAAGTACTTTCGGTCCTGTTCGGACCCTTTACTGAGGCAAACTGATTTTACAGAGAACAACAGTCAAAAGAAGGCTTAATATACAAACTGACACTACAAGATTAGCAATAAGGGCGATTTTCACTCTACAGAAAGGAGGAGCCGCCTGAGGGTAGCCACACCTTGAAGGATACACGCAGTAAACAAGTGATTCTTCCAGAAAACAGTACATTTTGAAAAAACACGGAAGCATTTACAATTTAATATCATGAATTTTTACACAAATTTTTCCCATTATTAATGAAAAGACGAAAGAAAATATAAATATATGTATATCGAGCAAGAGAAAGAGGGAGAGAGAATATCTCTCTCTGGTTCGATATTCTCTCTCCCTCTTTCTCTTGCTCGATATATATATATATATATATATATATATATATATATATATATATATATATATATATATATATATATTTATATTTTCTTTCGTCTTTTCATTAATAATAATTTTTTGGGAAAAGTTTGTGTAAAAATTCATGATATTAAATTGTAAATGCTTCCGTGTTTTTTCAAAATGTACTGTTTTCTGGAAGAATCACTTGTTTACTGCGTGTATCCTTCAAGGTGTGGATACACTCAGGCGGCTCCTCCTTTCTGTAGAGTGAAAATCGCCCTTATTGCTAATCTGGTAGTGTCAGTTTGTATATTAAGCCTTTTTTGACTATGTTGTTTTCTGTAAAATCAGTTTGCCTCAGTAAAGGGTCCGAACAGGACAGAAAGTACTTGGTTATCTCGCTTTTTCATTTTTTCCTTCGTGGCAAAATACCTTATTTATACATAGCATCACGTTTTATATACTTCGTGATCAAGTTATTCATATATATATATATATATATATATATATATATATAATATATATATATATATATATATATATACACACACACACACATACATAACATATATATATATATATATATATATAGATATATATATATATATATATATATATATATATATATATACTATATATATATATATATATATATATATATATATATATATATATATATATAAAACCATATTGTTTACATACTCCTGTTATTTCCATAGCACGGGCTGTTTATTCCCATAAAATATGAATATTTGGTTCCAAATAACTTAATTATATCCCCCACAAACCTTATATGAGACGTAGCATGATATCAGCCCCGTAATTACCAACTTTCAGTACATAAACAGTTGCTCCATTATTCACATCCAGTAACAAAAAAATACAGGAATACGTGGTCATTACCCTTCATTACTTTAAAAACATGAAGTACCACGAAAAGTATCACCATACTACCACTAACATTCATTTTCATAAATGTGATCTATAAATTTACGTTTCCTTATTTTCAGAACGGGTAACCATTTGTGCGGAAATGTGCGGAGGCTATGAAAAATGGAAATTCCAGTGGCATGCTCTCTTTTAAAAAATACATTTCTAGCCTACTTCCTTAAATATAAAAAACTAAAGTACACCTAAAAAAATCACTATTATTAAACCACCTCAAAGAGATTTAGTCACACACAGAGAGAGAGAGAGAGAGAGAGAGAGAGAGAGAGAGAGAGAGAGAGAGCAATGACTAAATGAGTACCTTGCTGAAATTGAGATACGGTCATTAATTCAGAGCTAATCAAAATGCTCGAGTATTCCCAAGGGAATATACATCACCATCATTACCGTGAACATCTCTCTAAGGTCACTGATAGAGGTTATTACCCACAACCATCGTTACTTGTAACACTGATCTTCCCTACGATAATAGAGCATACGCTTTTCAAAGGAGTTCTAATATTATTGTACAAACGGAAAATAATATGAAGATAAATAGAAAACCAAAAACATTGAAGTTAGTTTATCCTGCAACTCCGCATAGGGCTGATTTAACTCTCTCTGCATTGTATCATGGGAGATAAACTAGAGTAAATTTTTGAACTCCAGAAGTTCAGTTAAGTATATCTTAGTTTAACCAGACCACTGAGCTGATTAACAGTTCTCCTAGGGCTGGCCCGAAGGATTAGATATTTTGACGTGGCTAGGAACCAATCGGTCATTCAGCAACGGGACCTACAGCTTATTGTGGGATCCCAAAAACATTATATCGAGAAGTGAATTTCTATCACCAGAAATAAATTCGTGTTTCCGGGTTGGCTGACCCGAGAATCTAACTTCGGACCATCAGATTGGTAGCCGTGCGCGAAAACCACTCGTCCAAAAAGGAACAGAACTCCAGAAGTAACTAATAACGCCATTCACATTATAATTATTACGTTCATGTAGTTTCTCATCAACTGAATAAATTATGGTGTTGGCTAGATTCTCACACTTATTCCAATATTTAGTGAGCTTTTCGCCACACTAATATTTACAAAATACCTCAACCACTTTCTTTTTTAATTAGAAAATCGAAATACAAGATTAGGAGCAGAATAAAAAAAAAAAAAATCCTTTACACTCCGACCCCTACCTTCCTTGGCATCAGGTGCTTTGAGTCTTACAAGTTATCAGAGAATCCTTCAACCGCACAGGAAGCGGTTACAATGCTGAACGAGAAACTTAGACGCTGAGCAACTGACTCTCACTAAGACTAGACACAAAGTATACGTTCTCTCCCAGTTCACATATTTCTATTAATTCAAGTGTGCCAACTTTGTCACCGTTCCGTTACGTTTTATTAATACGATAAAAAATAATCTATAAATTATGCGAGTTTACGAATTTGACTAATTACATTTACTTCGTGATAAAATTCTGCGACTTTTGTTAATAACAGGAAATTTCTTAATCTGAATAATACCACTAGTGTAGTCTAAGTATACCGAGATTCAATATATGTATATTCATTACGAAGTATCTCTCGAGAGACAGCAAAAAATAATCTATCCAATACGCAATAACGTTCTTTAAACAGACAACCCATAGACACATACATACATCTACACACTATATATATCATATATATATATATATATCTATAATATATATATATAGTATATATATATTATATATATAGTACTATATATGTATATATATATATAATATATATAATATAATATTATATATATAATATATACTAATATCTATATATATAACTATATATAAAGTATATATAGTGATATATCATATATTATAATATATATATATAATATATATATATATACATATATATATATATTTATATATATAATATATATATACTATATATATATAATATATATTATAATATTATATATAATATCTATATATACTGTCCTAAATTGGAAGACTGCAGTATCCGCAAAAATACAAAACTGAGAAAAATGGTAGATACTGAGTTTGCAGTTGCCTTGCAATTGATTTTGCAGATACTGCAGATGGGACCCCCTAAATACTTGTGGAAAGCATTCAAGAATCCTTCTGAAACTGCAGTCACGTGCGTATTAAGTGTTTCACGACGCCAATAGGTGGCATATCTCAATTGCAAAAATTTTGCAGATACTGCAGCTTTCCATTTTGTGGGGCAGTGTATCATATATATGTGTGTGTATATATATATATATATATATATATATATATAATATATATATATATATATATATATATATATATCGAGCTACAATGTCCTTTAATATGTAATTCGCTCTACCTAGGAATTAATATATCTTCATATATGCTTAACCGAAGGGGAATTTTTTTCTCGATAATAGACTTTGCCTGGACCGGGCGCGAACCCATGGAGCCTTTCAAATCCAGGAACGTCAGTGAGCTTTTCCCTCTTTCGGTGGTGTAGTACGTAAAAGCTTCACTGACGTTCCTGGGATTTGAAAGGCTCCATGGGTTCGCGCCCGGGTCCAGGCAAGTCTATTATCGAGAAAAAAATTCCCCTTCGGTTAAGCATATATGAAAATATATTAATTCCGAGGTAGAGCGAATTAGATATTAAAGGACATTGTAGCTCGATATATGTATATGAATCACGGAAATGTGATTTGACTTAAAAGTATAAAAGGCCCATTAAAACAATCTGGATTTTAAAACTAAGGATTATATTTCGGTGGACTTACTTCCACCATTATCAAGCATTCCATTAACTGCTTGATAATGGTGGAAGTAAGTCCACCGAAATATAGTCCTTAGCTTTAAATCCAGGTTTTAATCGGTCTCTTATTCTTGAGACATATTCTGTTTTAACAGAAGAATTTATTACAAAACACACACACTCACTCACACACAAACACATACATACATACATGCATACATACATACATACACATCATACATACATACATATATCATATATATATATATATATATATATATATATATATATATATATATATATATATATATAGAGTCAATGTCTGCTGGAATAACGAAAGAAAAATAAGTTCCTCATAACTGGAAATCGAATTAATGATACAGTGAATAAAATACCCTCTAGTCCACACGTAAAAAAAAAAGAAAAAAAAATTCTTATGGGCACTGCTCTGTAGCTACACATAATTAATGTCGTCAGGCTGACTATTCCATAAGCCTAAAAAGATATACTAAATTACAAGATTTCTAAAATTACAATAAATAAAACATATTCATATCGAAGGTATTTCGATAAATGAAAAATGAATTTTATTTGGGCAAATGTACCTCATCTACTCAGCAACATCGTTTTTCATGGAGAGTATTTGGATATAATACAGTAATGAAACATGCATATTATAATATCACTGCAAAATTACAATATACAGTTGTACACAATATTCGTTGTAAATACTGACAAAAACCAGTGGAAAACAAATAAGACATAATCTAATGTCAAGAAGATGGAAATGCTTTGCTATTTCTACTTTACTTTGGGACTACAAAACAATCATCTAGTTTACCTTGGCCATGGTTTTCCAGCGGTTCTACAGGACACTGAAAAATAAAAACAGAAATGTTCAATGCCAATTTTCAATGAAGAATGAAGGAGAGGTTGTATTTTCATTGGAAAAATCTAAAAATTTGCCTACCAAAATCAACTTAAACAAATTGAATATCAAGCAAAAATTCTTAATATATCTCTAGATAATATAACGATACCCAAAAAGAAATGAAATAACAACAGCAAAGGACTCGTTGTTTTTCGATAAGTAAAAACCGTAGTCCCCAATGTTCAATTATGATAAATACAAACAGGACCAACATTTGTTAAGAGAGATATTAGACGTAATAACGAACCTTTATAAATTAAAGGCCTATTTAGTGCACTACATGCTATAACACATCAATAACATATACACCACCACATTACAAATTAAATAGGAATGAGGAGCTTGCCTCCCACCCTTTTTTAATCTAAAAACTACTTCACCATACGCCCATCAAAACTTTCACCCAACTTCTCTTGAATTGATTCAGGTACTCCACGTGGATCCGGATACCCAAAGTTAACCAAGACTCGATCAAAGTACACACTAAAGTTTGACGTCTGCGACTCCAACTAGTAAAGTCCTATAGAGGGAACCACCGCGAGTTACCAGTGAAATTCGCTCCTGGGAGGGCATGCCTGTTATCTAATCAAATTTCGCATGCTCCTGTTAGGGATGTCGGCCATATTTGGAAATCTATTAAGCTCTTACTTTCTGAAACGTATTCAGTCAACTCTACTAAACACATCCTCTGCGAGACGATGATTTCTTGGGAGATTCTCTCTAACTTGATTTTGGAAGATGTTGTTGTTGCTTACAATACTTTATCTGTCGGACATACGCTGTTTTAGCTAAAGTTCTTAATTATTGCTTTATCCATTCCCTCGACAAACTCGCTTTCATCTTTCCACGTAGCCAATGAAAGGCCAACTGACTCCAAGCAGTGTCTAATAATAATGTATAATAAAACAGAACCTAAAGCTGCTTCCTTACTCGTCGCCACTAGTTATACTTACAAAAACTAACTTTGTACGGACCTAGTTTTAGAGAAGATGAGAGAGAGAGAAAAAAAGGCAACAGGAACGCTGAAGAAGAGATGATGACGGCGAGAGATATTGTCGTGGAAAGTCTACTGACCATCATTTAATGCACAAGAGCGAAAAAAGGAAACACGTGATATGCACGAATAACAGCCCTGCTGGTAACTGTTTAGAATCAACAAGATGCACGCTCAGAATTGCAAGTTGCATTGTCAGGCAATGACAGGAAAAATATGCTTCACCTAAAGAATTCGTCGTGGTACTTCTCAGAAGAATTAAACAATTAAATTACGAAATCTGAACAGGCAACAGCAGAATATTATATGTACAAAGTTTGCAACTAATGACATTTAATTTTCTTCTTCATAAGTATGCTAATAGATTTTAAAATTTCAGCGTCACCCAAGTTCTGAAAAAGAGCCAGTTTGAACTTTGCCAATGCAGGTAATAACTGCATCAACAAAGATGATTTGTACGTAGAGCAAATGACATTGGGGAGACTTTCAAAAGGAAAAGCCAAGTCTTTCCCGAACGGGTGTGGATAACAAATCACTAATACATGGAGTCAGGATTAACAAGATCCCCTTTTTCCTAAGCCGAGAGCAACCAGATTCGCTGAACAGCAACACCTATATACAGTAAATCTGTCTTGTTGTCGAACTTCTCTCAGTTCCATACGTGCTTTATTCTTTACACTTTTGGACTGTGGATCAGCTCCCCGAGGATGTCGTGCAACTAGAACTTCAGAAGTTCAAACGAAGTTGTATTTCAATAATTTAATTACAATCTTATTTATTTATCTATTTATTCATTTATCTGTTCTTCTAATAACTCACTAAATGGGGGAGGCCGGGTGCCAGGGCCCACACCATGTACTGTACTCTAATGCAACAGTTATCTAACACCTGTGTTTTTTTTTTGTTTTTTTTTTTTTTTTTTTTTTGCCTAGCTAATGCTCGAACTTTTTATTTCCTTTTCTTGTTATTTCCTATGTTGTTGTATCTGTCCTACTTGTCAAAACGTAAGAATTCACAATTCAATGTTTTCCGTAAACTAACAACCGAGCTGTAGTTTTCCCGAATGTAATTTCCACCCGTATCTTACCACATTCAGCAACGATTTGAAAATGGCTTGGTCTTTTTAGTGAGGTAGTCACTGAGTAGGGAAAGACCCTCCTCTCTCCTTCACCCCTCTTTTTTAACCCCTAACGCTCATAAATTGGTCCGACCGCTGTTATGCACATACATGGGATTCCGCACCGGTGAAAAGTGCTTACAGACAACAGACAGACAGACCAAACAACTGTTTTTTGTAGTAAGATCTGTTCTTTCTGTTTCCCATTACCTTTTGTTAATTCTTTCGAGGGAAAATTATATTCATTGGAAGCTAGAATTTCGAGTCAATGGCCCCTGTTGGTTTGTTTCATAATAATAAGTTTCATCTTCTGAATAATAATAATAATAATAATAATAATAATAATAATAATAATAATAATAATAATAATAATAATAATAATAATAATAATAATAATAATAATATTATTATTATTATTATTATTATTATTATTATTATTATTATTATTATTAACACCCCGGGCAGATAAAAGCCTATGACCGGATTGAATAGGCAAAAAAAAAAGAAAGAGAGTACTCTTCGGTAGTCGATTTTATTCTTAACTTACGGCTGAGATTAAAAATCATAAGAGATGTGCCAATAAGAAGAAGAGCAACGTGTAAAGAACAAATGTAGGTTAACAGAGAACTTCGTCTGAATGGTCCTTTATGCGTTAGCGGATAACGTGTTGAGGAATGTTACGGAGTAGGTCGAAGGTAGCGGGGAAATTTTTGGAATAATGTAATAGCGCATAAATTTCAAGTGAAACTATGACACTTGCAAATGATACAGTATTTTATATCACTGATAGTGAATCAGCTACAGAGGATGAAAAAAGTGATGGTGCTTGAAATTGGTAATACTCGTCGTAAAGGTATTACTTCAGGTTTCCCCTTTACAGGGAAACGTGCATGAAAGAGGTGAAAATTGTATACCAGGGTCATTAAGACGACGGCGATCTACGGAATACATGGAAGTTAGGAAACTGGAGAGATGACTGGCAGTGGAAGAGGGGAAACTGGTTATTGGTCGACTTGTAAAGGATCTATGAGTAAATTTTACACATGGCGTTAAAATGAGTAAAGGAAGATTCTTAGTACAGGAGGACAGAAAGGCAGCAAGCAAGACCTTTGGAGAGGATAAGCGGACAAGGGAAGCATAAGCTTCACTACGTAAAGAGATTATTACTGCAAGTCTAATGACCAACGTGTCATGGGAGCAAGAAAAGAACGCAAGCCGTACCCTACATTCAGACGAAAATGAACAAGTGAAAAACGAAGAAACACAATGCTATGGTAGAAGGATTCACCGTTTGTTGTAAGAGTCTCGGCGTGGAGAACCTATGTGAGAAAATGAAAATGAACGGCATTCTACACCGCATGGAAACACCAAAACAATGATCGGTGACTTAAAGGAAAAAAATATATACAAAACAGTATTAACATGTGGAGTACATGCGACTGTACGCATGGAGTATATTCGACTGTACGCATGCAGACAGGGGAGACTAATAAACTATACTCAAAGGATCAGTTTAGTGGTAATGGAGAGTTTGTGTAATTGCACGAAAGCCTTGCCTATCCTGCAATTTGTTTCCCTCCAAATGGCAATAGCACAGTAAGGGACTAATGCTTGTATATCTTTATATAGTCCTTCGGGCAACATCTATGTTTGCAAACAAATTCTCTCTCTCTCTCTCTCTCTCTCTCTCTCTCTCTCTCTCTCTCTCTCTCTCTGCAACCCCGATAGCTAGAATAACCTTCGTACTTATTATACACATTATAATTATAGCCAGCAATTTCCATACGAGTTATCATTATATTTATTGGACTGTGTGAACGAATGTGTACATCAACTGCATAACAGATTTGTCTGCATTAATTAATGAACTAGTGTTGGAACCTGAGCAAACGATCGACAAACGTATCTATAGCTTTCCCTCACCCCAGCAGCAAGAGCAAGTCCGCTACAATACGAATGAATACTTGGTTACAACTAACATGATTACAATCCGTGAAGCGGTAAATGAGATAGCGCACTACATCAGATAGCTGGAATGAATTATGTAGGCCTATGGGGGCCTAATGCTGGTCCCTGCACTATGGTTACCGTCGCCCAATGAATAAATTGTTGCTTCCTTTCCCATTTTCGGCTAATTAATTACACCGAAAGAACAAAATTTCATTACTCCTTTATCACGTTTATTATTGTCGTGGCATAAAACCCCCCAACTCATAATACAATTATCATAATTATCGCAAATGAGAATTTCAAATCCGTATTTTCCTTTTTATACAAAAGAGGCTCTATTTTATGGAGGCTTCCTATGCAAGTTAAGGCGCAATGGAATGGCGCTCTGATTTTCTGATGGAATGGGTGGGTGGGTGGGTGGGTGGGGGGTGGGGGTGGGGGTGGGTGGGGGTGGGTGGGTGGGTCCTGTGACAAAAATATGTTTACATTAATGAGAAACAAAAATATCATACTTCATGATAAATATTTCTAAATCGTTTTTTCAGAGCTACAACGACAACAACAGGAATTAAACCCAAAACTACAAATGATACTGAACCTATCCGGTCACATGCAAAATGTATTATTAAGCAACTGCCAATAATGTTCATATAGTCTCACACACACACACACACACAGAGAGAGAGAGTAGAGATGACTTGAGGAGAGATAGAGAGAGAGAGAGAGAGAGAGAAACTTGAGTTAATGAAACTACGTGGTCTACAAGGATTACCAAAAGGCGTCCAGAACACAGCACAATGAGAAACATCTCTTAGTGTCTTTCTTGAAAGGTATTTAAAACCTTCCCGTCGAAGGTAATCCAAACAAATTATCTAGAACAGTGTGCTCGCTCCAAAAGCCAGTTACAATATGAACTTTAAAACTAAAAGGAAATAAAAGCGAAAATAGAGATAAATGCAATAACGAAAAAGATTGCTAATCCTGCAGCAACATATTCTGTGATCATTTAAGCGACGGTGTTATGCGAGGGCGTATTTTAATTTCCATTTTCGTTTTTAATTCGGATCCCTCCCGTCTCTCTTTTGCTGGGTCCACTGCCAGGCCGCATCATCACTTTCTATTTAATTCCAACTGAAAAACTAAAATAGAATTTGGGTTTATGAAACGAATCATATTTTGGATGTGGAATTCACAACGACGGAAACACTCTATGCGAAAAAATATTGTTATCGACGCCGTGTGATGAAGTCGAAAAAAAAAAAGTTCAACAAAAATTTGAATTATTTCATTTGTTACCATGAGAGTACTGACACCCTATTATGGCATGACTTCCTGGCTCTCGATAGCTAAATATACTTGCAACAGACATTCATGAGAACTTATAGGAAGACTAATTCATTTCTGCCAGTTCCAAAGAACTGTTTCATTTTTTGACATGGAATACTAAATTTACAAATATGTAAATAATATAAAAATAAAATAAATATCAGTATACTATACAAAACAATAAAAGAAGAATGAACATAACTGTTATCATAAAAAATCTACCTACATTCCAGGTAATGGTAGCTCAAAAGTTATTTTTAAGATTTGACTCCTCATGATTATTTTGTTTCATTATATCGTTACCCTAATATTTGTAATGATTTCATGTACATTTTACTCTATTCCTTTACATCCTGTTTTTTTTTCTTTTTTTTTTTTTTTTCTTGCATAGTGTTTTTACGTTGCATGGAACCAGTGGTTATTCAGCAACGGGACCAACCGCTTTACGTGAATTCCGAACCACGTCGAGAGTGAACTTCTATCACCAGAAATACACATCTCTCCCACCTCAATGGAATGCCCGAGAATCGAACTCGCGGTAGGTCAAGACCATACCGATCACGCCACTTAGGCACAACATCCTGCTTTGTACTTTTCATGAAACGGTATTCCATTTTAGGAAGCTTTCTTAATGAGTAAGAGGCGTTTTAAAGAATAAAGAGTAATACAGAAAACAATCCTTTCCTAATTTCTTTGGCCCAAGAAAGCAGACGAGAGACCGGAACTCATAAAGCAAGTGAAAAATGCTTATAACATTGCTACACTTTTCCTCAGGCGATACTCCTCGTCGAGATACAATACAATTTCACTTGTGGTGTTCTGACGACAAACAGAACTTTGTGTGTGTGTGTGCGTGTGAGAGAGAGAGAGAGAGAGAGAGAGAGAGAGAGAGAGAGAGAGAGAGAGAGAGAGCTTTCAATTTCAGCGCCTCAAAGTAAAATTAAGATTCCTCATTGCTACATAAAAAGATATCCAGGATACTTTATACTTAGAACACAGGCAGAATGCTTTCTTTCCTCCTGGTGTATTCATTTACAAAAAGGGTGCGAAATACTTCATGCTAGTATGGGACAGATGGAGGAGAAATAAGAGGATGATAATTGGCAGGAACACAAGTTGTACCAATGAATACACAACTGTAACAACAAGCGTGGCAATGACTGATCTTTCGCTAATGAACAATTTGTCTGTATAAAAAGCGCTAATTACCAGGGTTCAGCAACATATGAAAATTGGTAATAATAGTACGTGGTAAGACTTTACAATTCTCTTGGCATTTGAAATTAAAGTCATTTCCGAAAAGGAAAAGAAATATTATATGGACAACTCTCAGTCGAATAGTCATGGAGGCGAAAATGTCATTTTAATTCATTTGTTTTATGATGCAGAAGCCAAAGTAAAGATAAGGAATGCAAACGAAGACTGGTGAAATGAGCGAAAACGTCTGCCAAATTCCCGCCCCGCTCTCCTCTCAACATCCACCTCCATTCCCAAACACATAAATAACATCCTGCTCTCTCACATGCTTCAAGCCAACACGAGATCCCTCTACCGGAGTGGAAGGAGTCGCGATAACCTGGGACAGAGAGACACCCGGAATGGACCCAAGCATCAGTCTTCCCTCCCACTTGGCAAAATAAACAAAGGCACTCTAAACATGCAAGGCACGCCATCGTTTCCCTGCGTTTCCAGTCCGGCGAAAAAACAATAATTAAACTCCGATACTCTCCCCTGGCGGATTTCATTATGAACTTCGAGGCATAAAACGATTTCAATGCAACCAAAACAAAGTAACATGCATTCAACACTCAATATTTATTTTATATATTCATTCTTCTAAATGTGAAAAAATAACGTCTGAAAGAGGCCATCAGCGTCAATGCTATTATTAATCCAGTTAATATTTGCTGCATTTTATCGCATGAAAGGGAGGTCGGGGGAAGATGTAAAAACATAAAACGATGGAGGTCATTCTCATTTTTGGAAGGTTTATCCAGAATATAGATAAACATTTTGTCCTCGATCATAACCATTTGCCGAAGGCCGACAATGAAGAGAAAACCTTTACCGCAAGGTTCAAGAATATAAAATGATTTTTTATCAAGTTCATAAAAATGTTTACCAGATTTGGATACAGACCGCCAACGCAGAATGCAAGCATATAAGAAATTACTCACACGAGAATAACGTTAGGGAAATATATTACCACACACGGTACATGTGTGGTAACCCAATAAAAGCCACGGATATATGAAACATCGGATTGTGGTTGCTGCATCGTATAACTCTATCATGATGCCATAGAGAAGATTAGCCTGATCAAGAATTTAATGAAAAGCCTATACCGTTTCCCAATAAATATTAATTTTTTTTATTCCAGGATTTCACTCAATCACTCAATAAAACAGTAAACTATGAATATTAATAACGGTTAAAACATATACTAACACAGAATACAAGTTAAGCTGCACGAAAACTTTTTACATGATAAATTTCAACGTCTATTGCAATAACGAAACTTCCGCCGTGCTTATCTTCCTCAGTTGAAGTACTCCAGGGTAAACCTGATATCCAAAGTTACTCCAGCCGGTAATGCGACCTGAGGTCACCGACTATGACAAACTCAATTCCAAATAGAGAACCTTTTGTCAGACTATGGGAGTGTGATCTTGCTTGGCCATCTTGTTAGAGTATAAAAAATAAATAACATCCCTCAGTTATGCAGCGTTCTAATGTACTGGTAACCTTCCAAAATATCTTGTTGAGAATTTACAAAAATAAAAAAGTATAAAATGCGCCAAAGTTTTTTTCGGCACAATGAAGTTTTCTGTACAGCGTATAATAATGTATGATGCTGCAGTATGAAACTCTGATACGACCGGACAACGCTCAGTTACTCACCAGATGCAGTCAAATGAAGGTGCGCCGGCGACGGCTCTGGAAATGGACTTAGCGGTGCCAGACGGACGATCATGGCTACATTTACCCTTAAATAAAATAAAAGCCACTGGGGCAAGAGGGCCGCAATTTGGTATGTTTGATGATTGGAGGATGGATGATCAACCTACCAATTTTCTGACCCATAGCCTCAGTAGTTTTTAAGATCTGAGGCCGGACAGAAAAAGTTCCGACAGACGGACAGTGGGACCATTAAAAAGAAAAAAAAATCTTAATCAAAAATTAAATGAAAGTATGTCAATATACTAAAAGTTCCTAAATAATTAGTACTGGATGTCACTGGACTTCAGGAGGGAATCAACTCTGAATTTTTAACGACTGACGTAAATGTCACGCGAATTAATGCTGTTATCCTTCATGGCATAATCATACCCTTTTAAATATTAACTGACAGGATATTTGAGTGATAGCGCGTGTGCGGATAAACACAATCCAGGGTATAAAATATTCATATATGAAATATTAAAGAGTCGATTGGCCATCGACATCCGATTAGCAACGCATTCTTTTTTCATTTATCCCCATTGTGTGATACACTGATATCATTACAGTATGCCTAGCAGCGAATGAGATAGAGATAGCCGAAGATATCTGATCTCTGGAATGAATTGCAAATCCTATGGAGTATAGTTATTTCCGACGTTTATTACTCAGATTGCTAATATCTACCCAGTCTTGCTACATTATACCCGAAAAAAATTATCTTTATCCTTTTATCTACGATAAACAGTAAACCTTATCATAACTGTCGTGTTTCTATCACCAGCATTTATCAACTTTATCAAAAAATAATAAAATCAAAACTTCCTTTGCTTCTCATCGCCATTTTGATCTATGTAAGTTTTTTCGACGAAAAACAATAAAGAAGTAGGGATACTTTATAACATTCATCTGCTGTCCACAAGCGTTTTAACTGCTAAAGAATAAAACACCTACCACTACTGAATAAATCTATCGATTATTATAATCGATTTTGTTAACGTGTTCATAGCTTGCATGTATTCATTCCAGAAAAGTAGATCCGATCCCCTGTCAAAGTTAATCGGTCCGAATTTCACTTCAGAGGGACGATTCGTGTTGCTATTAACTTTCATAAATGCCGAGAGAGGGAGGGTTTGGATTGATGGTGACGTTGATTCCATTGGGAATATTCTAGGATTCTGATCAACTTTGTATAAATGACCGTGACTCAGTTTTATCTTGTCTGGTAAAACATCATTGCTTTGGGATTTCTGGTTCTTTTTCTCTCTCGTCTAGTAGAATATCATTAATTTTAGGATTTTTGGTTCTCTCTCTCTCTCTCTCTCTCTCTCTCTCTCTCTCTCTCTCTTTCATTTTGCTAACTCAAAAATAGTAAATGCATGTAAGGTCTCAACTAAAATGCTATAACTTGTGAAGCAAGATATCATAGATTATAAAGTTTGTATATGTATAGATAGAGAAGCCAAAGTGAAAAAGAGATTAATAAAATAAAAAGTTTACTTGTGCAAAATAGAAAACGTGAAATTAAAAATGAAATTGCTGAAAAAGAAAGTTCATATGCGCGAAAAAAAATTGAAATAAAAGTGAGATTACTCAAAAAGAAAGTTCATATTTGCATAAAGAGAGAACAGAAGGAACACTAAAGATTATTAAAATAAAAAGTTGATGCATACAAAAACAGACTTGAAAAAAAACTATAGAAAAATAAAGAGAAGTTAACAAACGAATACGAAGCCAAAACAAACACGACTTAATCCAGCAGCAACACCATTTATTATTATGAAAGCGGTGATATCAGGAGGAGAATTTTATATTTTTTAGCTGTCGTTTTTAAATCAGATCCCTTCCCTCCTACTTCCGAGGGCGCAGTGCAGACCAGAGCATGACATTCTCTTTAATTCACAGTGGAATATAAAATAAACATTGGGATTTAGGAACTGTATCGTAATTTGAATCTGGAATATGAACCGATGAATAAATCCTAAAAGACAAAAAAAAAAAAAGTATGGAAATTGAAGTTTTAATCCTGCCTAGAAAAAGGGCATTGTGTAGTTTATCATGATACAGTGTATAATTGCATTAAACGTAAAATAATATAACTATGGGATATTCAGGGTTACTAATTACAATGAAATTCACTCTACCTACTGAAAATATATTGTTGCATACTTATTCTACCACAAACGGTAAATAATAATGATTAACAATAATACACACCTGAAGCAAACACTTCTCAATCTTTACTATTTTCCTGATTACCAACTTAAAATCATAAACAAGAAAGAAAAATTACAGGGTATTAACAAATAGTATGAGTAATTGCCGGAATTCTGCTATAGCACTATAATACTTGTGCAATTGGCAAACATGTGTCGCCTTTCTGACTGATTTTTTTTAGCTAAGTTCCGTAAAATTAATAGTGAAAATTAACACTCTTGACATTTTTTACAACTTTATTGTCTGATTAACTATGCGAGAAGATTCAGTAGAGCAAAAAAAAAAATATTCCGGCAAGAATGAGAACTCGCCCCAGATTCTGATAATGATGACTGATAACTCCGTTCTAGTTTTCCTTATAAACGGGTATCTATAATGGACACAGACCTTGATTGTCTGTCTTTAAAGATCGAACTTGGGGTAAATTCATCAATACGAAATTGGTTGAAGAAACATGTAGCAGGCTATGAAACATTTGAACTGTTGATATACTCAGTCTTCATAATAATGGGTAGTATTATTTTCTACATAACAAACTGTCAAATCTGAGTTGAACTTCACAAAAATGAGTAACTCCGAGAATGTTAGCTACTAAATATATTAAGAACATAAACAGCTTCAATCAACTGCTAATTTTTTTGTGTTTATATTTTTCATTTTCCTGTGCACTTCACTCCTAAAGTATTAATGTCTGCTAAAAATGTAGAAGCAAAATAATACAAAAGAGTAAATCATTAGATTCGAAGATCTTTTATTCTTGAACATTACAAACCTCCAACAGGGACAAGTTTTAACAGCCCTAAAATTAACTTTTCAATCTGCTAATGTCAATGCTGCTTTTATTTTTTATTTATTCTTTTTTTAACTTACACTGCTGCGATGGTCTCATTGAGATTCAATGTAAATTCACAGGCAGTGTTTCAAGGTCCCACAAAACTTCACTGGTCGGAGAGAGAGAGAGAGAGAGAGAGAGAGAGAGAGAGAGAGAGAGAGAGAGAGAGAGAGAGAGAGAGAGAGAGAGAGAGAGGGGGTCTTCTTGCAACAGTTACTGTTTGAAGGCCAGTCAGTGAAACCACAACACTGACAGCTTACATAAAATGTTTATATAAACGAATATAATTGCTTATAGATATTAATATAAATTGCCCGGGAACAAAAGGACGGATTGTAAAGAACTGATCTTATTAACTGATGGTCGGTCAGCAATTTTATATTTGTTTCTCATGTTCACGTAGTTTATCGTGCAGGAAAGCAATATAAATTTCGTCCATTCAGCAAATGACAAACTCGTCACACTCCTTTCCCGTTTCCCCTCCACTCACAACCTTCATTTCCACACACAAGGAGGTCCAACACTGAATAAATAAAGGTGAGTAGAATGGAAACAAGCAAAAATCTTCCTTCTCTTCCGCTAAATTAATAACCTTTTCTTGAAAAGGTTATTTCCAGAAAGACACGAAATAATTAAACTTTAAAAATACCCACGAATTTGAAACAAAAGCTGTGCAACAAAAATAGCATCTGTCTAGCCTAAAAATAACGTTATATGCAGTATATTTAGTACACGGTATCTCTCCCGTGATTAATAAAAAAAACATACTGAAAACACAACATTTAATAGAAGCAATCAGCGTTTCTGTTATCAACAATGCCCTTAATATTTGCTAGCCTTTATCGCATGGGAGGAATTTCAAGCAGAGATGCAAAAATGATGGAGGCATTTCTCATTTTTTGGAAGGTTTATCTGGAATTTCTGCAAACATTCCAGCCTTGTTTATAACAATTTTCAGAACGCTGAAAATGAAGGGAAATTCTTTGGCGTAAATCTAAAATTACCGAATTTTTTCTTTTTCGTCAAAATAAGAGCGCGTATTCAATCACAAGCAAACTGATCAGTAACACATTGACATAAAAAATTAATATTTGTCAAGATATCAAATTGTAAATCTGCAGACAGTAAAATTTAAGAAAATGGATTAGCTACTTTTAGGTAAAAAACAAAAAGTCAGTATTACACACGGGATATATTAACTGCATAGATAACCAACTAAGATTGCTCAAACTGGCCAAACTGTAACCAAACCAGATGCCTCAGACCAACTGAATTTTACTTAATTCAGATACTTCACAAATCCATGAGATCGAGTTAACCAAGATCAAATTATAGAGCACAGTGTAATTTGATGCCTGTGAGTCACGCAATGAAGTCCCACAAGAAGAACCCCAGATTGCGGAAGTAAGAATTTGTCTAGAAGGTCGCTGTCGTTGTTTAAGCACAGCTTCTTCTTTCTATTGACGGTACATTTTCTAAAGATATTTTTTCTTTAGTAATCAGCAAGTCTTCAGTATAGCAAGATTGAGCCATAACCAGCGAGTCTTCAGTATAGCAAGATTGAACCATAACCAGCGAGTCTTAAGCATAGCAAGACTGAGCCATAACAAGCGAGTCTTCAGTATAGCAAGATTGAACCATAACCAGCGAGTCTTCAGTAAAGCAAGATTGAACCATAACCAGCAAGTCATCAGTATAGCAAGATTGAGCGGCTTCAGTATAGCAAGATTGAACCATAACCAGCGAGTCTTCAGTATAGCAAGATTGAGCCATAACCAGTGAGTCTTAAGTATAGCAAGCTTGAGCCATAACCAGCGAGTCTTACGTATAGCAAGATTGAACCATAACCAGCGAGTCTTCAGTATAGCAAGATTGAGCCATAACCAGCGAGTCTTCAGTATAGCAAGATTGAACCATAACCAGCGAGTCTTAAGTATAGCAAGACTGAGCCATAACAAGCGAGTCTTCAGTATAGCAAGATTGAACCATAACCAGCGAGTCTTCAGTAAAGCAAGATTGAACCATAACCAGCAAGTCATCAGTATAGCAAGATTGAGCCATAACCAGCGAGTCTTCAGTATAGGAAGACTGAACCATAACCAGCGAGTCTTCAGTATAGCAAGATTGAACCATAAACAGCGAGTCTTCAGTATAGCAAGATTGAGCCATAACCAGTGAGTCTTAAGTATAGCAAGATTGAGCCATAACCAGCGAGTCTTACGTATAGCAAGATTGAACCATAACCAGTGAGTCTTCAGTATAGCAAGATTGAGCCATAACCAGCGAGTCTTAAGTATAGCAAGACTGAGCCATAACCGGCGAGTCTTCAGTATAGCAAGATTGAACCATAACCAGCGAGTCTTCAGTATAGCAAGATTGAACCATAACCAGCGAGTCATCAGTATAGCAAGATTGAGCCATAACCAGCGAGTCTTCAGTATAGCAAGACTGAACCATAACCAGCGAGTCTTCAGTATAGCAAGATTGAACCATAACCAGCGAGTCTTCAGTATAGCAAGATTGAACCATAACCAGCGAGTCTTAAGTATAGCAAGATTGAGCCATAACCAGCGAGTCTTCAGTATAGCAAGATTAAGCCATAACCAGTGAGTCTTACGTATAGCAAGAATTGAACCATAACCAGCGAGTCTTCAGTATAGCAAGATTGAGCCATAACCAGCGAGTCTTCAGTATAGCAAGATTGAGCCATAACCAGTGAGTCTTATGTATAGCAAGATTAAACCATAACCAGCGAGTCTTCAGTATAGCAAGATTGAGCCATAATCAGCGAGTCTTCAGTATAGCAAGATTGAACCATAACCAGCGAGTCTTCAGTAAAAACCTAAAAGAAGGAAAAGGATGTAAGTTCGACAAAAAATGCAAATATATGCACCCTGTAGCCATGAATCATAATCAAATAAATAACCAACCAAGTAATAAAATCCAAAATAAGAAAGAAACAAATAAAGAGAGAAATCAAGAATATCAGGTAAAAGAGAAAAGCAAACCACCAATGAGATATGCAGAGGTGTCAGCAAAGAATTTCAAAGCATCAGCTCCGAAATTCTACTCAAGAGATAATAACTGTATTTATTATGCAAGAGGATATTGCAGAAACGGAGAAAATTGGCAGATTCAGACACAAAATGAATAATTATGATGAAGGAAGATCAAAATTATTATGAAAAGTTGGATTTTTTAATGTCAGAATTTCTGGAAATGAAAAAAAGAACAACATACCAGAACAGGAAAGAGACATGGGAAAATCCTTATTACTATCAGTATTAAATGAAGGAGAAAACACGCAAACCATCATAGTGATGAATGCGCAGGGTTTAGTTACGAGTAACTCAAAAAGAAAAATAGAGTACTTAGAAGAACTAACCCAAAATGAAAAGAAAATAGATATAATGAATATAAGTGAAACCTGGTATTCCAAGAGACTGGGAATGATGATCAAATAAAGGGTTCCAAACTTATAGATCAGATAGAAAAAATAGGAATCAAGGGAACAGCAATATATGGGAAAGACAAAAAACAAGGAAAAATATATGAGAAATATAGTAACTCAGAATGTGAACTAATAGCGGTAGAATTTGAATCTGAAAAATTGATGAACATAGTAATATATTGACCTCCTAATACTAAAGAGTTTGACTTAATAATTGAAAAATTGGATGATATATGTAGAAATCACAAGGACTGGACTATTCTCCTATCTGGTGACTTCAACTTTCCTTTCGTAGAATGGAAAGAACGAATAGGAGATTGTGGTTGTACTTATACATATAAAAAAAGAGAGTAATAGTAGTGCAGAAGATAAGAGGCAATTTGAAAAGCTATTAGATATGCTACTAGAATACAACATTCAACAAATAAATCACCTGCCAACAAGAAAGGAAAATACTTTAGACCCTAGTATTTGTGAACGAGATGAATTATGTTAAAGAAATAATAGTTTATAATGCGAGTATTTCAGACCATATGTCATAGAATTAACAGTTCATTCCAAAGCAAGTGAAAATAGAGATAAGCAAGAAATGAAAAAGTGGGAAGGATATGGAAAATACAACTTCTACAGTAAAAATATAAAATGGTCAGAAATTAATGAAGAATTAAACAAAGATTGGGATAACATTTTCGTAAGTGATGACATAAGGGTAAATACGGAGATATTATATAAAATATTGGAGATAATAGTGGAAAAATATATACCGAAGAAGAAAAGTAAACATCATTCATGCATACCAAGAGACAGAAGAATCTTGTTCCAGAAAATCAGAAAGTGGAAAAAAAAAGGTCTTGCAAAAGAAAAAAAATGCATGGAAAGTTATAGAACTAAAAAGTAAGATAGAAAATGCAGAAAAAAAGATATACAATCAAAAGAAAATGAAAAACGGCACTTGGAAGAAAAAACCCTATTAAATATCAAGCAAAACCCCAAACTATTATACTCATATGCGAAGAAGATGAATAAAAGAAGAATAGAAATAGGCCCTCTGAGAATTGAAGGAGATTAACGAATGAAAAAAAGGAAATTTGCACATACTGGCAGAACGATATAAGAGAGGAATTCACCCCTAGAATAGATAATGAAGATAATGATATAGAAGTAAGGGATGAAAATAGTGAATATTTAGCTGACATAGATATTAATGAAGCTGATATTGTGCAGGCTATTAATGAAATTAAAAATGGAGCTGCTGCAGGGCCTGATGGAATTCCTGCTATTTTGTTAAAGAAAGTAGTTCATTCTATCGCAAAGCCACTTGCAATATTATTAAGACAAAGTGTAGATACAGGCAAGATATATGATGAGCACAAATTAGCGTATATTACCCCTACTTTCAAAAGTGGATCAAGACTAGAGGACAAGTAATTATAGCCTGTGAGTCTACATCACATATAATGAAAGTGTATGAAAGGGTAATTGAAGAAAAATATTATGAAACATTTAATAAAAAATAATTTGTTTAATAAAGGACAACATGGTTTCGTACCCGGAAAAAAGTACACAAAAACCAACTGTTTAGTCCACCGTGAAAACATATTCAAAAATATGAAAAAGCGGAAATGAAACAGATGTGGTTTATTTAGACTTTGGCAAAAGCTTTTGATAAAGTAGACCATAATATATTAGCGAAGAAAATTAGAAAACACAATATCGTGGATAAAGTAGGAAGATGGTTAAAAGAATTTTTACACAACAGAAAACAGATAGTTATTGCAAAGAACGACGAGTAAATCGGATGAAGCCAAGGTAATATCCGGTGTGCCGCAAGGTACGGTGTTAGCTGCAATACTGTTTGTTATTATGATTGAAGACATAGACAATAATGTTAAGGATTCGGTAGTGAGTAGTTTCGCAGATGACCACAAGAATAAGTAGAGAAATTACTTGTGATGAAGATAGGAACGCTCTACAAAGAGACCTTAACAAAGTATATGATTGGGCAGAGGTAAATAGGATGGTATTTAACTCTGATAAATTTGAATCAATAAATTATGGAGACAGAGAAAAGAAAGCTATATGCATATAAGGGAACCTAATAATGAGAACCATCACAAATAAGGAAGCAGTTAAAGACCTTGGTGTGATGATGAATAGGAACATGTTATGCAATGATTCAAATAGCAACTCTGTGGCAAAATGTAAAGCAAAAATGGGGGGAATGTTGTTACGGCACTTCCAAAACAAGAAAAGCTGAAACACATGATTATGCTTTATAAAACATATGTTCGTAGTCCACTTGAATATTGCAATATGATATGGTACCCACACTATCAAAAGGATATTGCACAAATAGAGAGTGTACAAAGGTCCTTTACAGCTAGAATAGAAGAAGTTAAGGACCTAGACTACTGGGAAAGACTACAATTCTTAAAATTATATAGTCTGGAAAGGAGAAGAGAACGCTACATGATAATTCAGGCATGGAAACAGATAGAAGGAATAGCAGAAAATATCATGGAACTAAAAATATCAGAAAGAGCAAGCAGAGGTAGATTAATAGTGCCCAAAAATATACCAGGAAAAATAAGGAAAGCACACAGGACATTAATCCACTACGCACCAGCATCGATAATGCAGCGTCTATTCAATGCGTTGCCAGCTCATCTGAGGAATATATCAGGAGTGAGCGTAGATGTGTTTAAGAATAAGCTCGACAAATATCTAAACTGCATCCCAGACCATCCAAGATTGGAAGATGCAAAATATACCGGAAGATGTACTAGCAACTCTCTGGTAGACATTAGAGGTGCCTCACACTGAGGGACCTGGGGCAACCCGAACAAGATGTAAGGTCTGTAAGGTCTGTAAGGTAAGTATAGCAAGATTGAGCCATAACCAGCGAGTCTTCAGTATAGCAAGATTGAGCCATAACCAGCGAGTCTTCAGTATAGCAAGATTGAGCCATAAACAGTGAGTCTTCAGTATAGCAAGATTGAACCATAACCAGTGAGTCTTCAGTATAGCAAGATTGAGCCATAACCAGTGAGTCTTCAGTATAGCAAGATTGAGCCATAACCAGCGAGTCTTCAGTATAGCAAGATTGAGCCATAACAAGCGAGTCTTCGGTATAGTAAGATTGAGCCATAACCAGCGAGTCTTCAGTATAGCAAGATTGAGCCATAACTAGCGAGTCTTCAGTATAGCAAGATTGAACCATAACCAGCGAGTCATCAGTATAGCAAGATTGAGCATAACAGGTGAGTCTTAAGTATAGCAAGATTGAGCCATAACCAGCGAGTCTTCAGAATAGAAAGATTGAGCCATAACCAGTGAGTCTTCAGTATAGCAAGATTGAGCCATAACCAGCGAGTCTTCAGTATAGCAAGACTGAGCCATAACCAGTAAGTCTTCAGTATAGCAAGATTGAACCATAACCAGCGAGTCTTCAGTATAGCAAGATTGAGCCATAACCAGCGAGTCTTACGTATAGCAAGATTGAGTCATAACCAGCGATTCTTCAGTATAGCAAGATTGAACCATAACCAGCGATTCTTCAGTATAGCAAGATTGAACCATAACCAGCGAGTCTTCAGTATAGGAAGATTGAACCATAACCAGTGATTCTTCAGTATAGCAAGATTGAACCATAACCAGCGATTCTTCAGTATAGCAAGATTGAGCCATAACCAGTGAGTCTTCAGTATAGCAAGATTGAACCATAACCAGCCAGTCTTCAGCAGAGCCTTGAAATTCAACCATAATCATACAGTCTTATCTAAGTTTGGTCAGCAACTCTGGGTCTCTGGATAATCTTTGTTCTGCGTTTTATATCTAAGGAATCTGAGGGAGACTTCAGTATAGCAAGATTGAACCATAACAAGCGAGTCTTCAGTATAGCAAGATTGAGCCATAACCAGTGAGTCTTCAGTATAGCAAGATTGAGCCATAACCAGTGAGTCTTCAGTATAGCAAGATTGAACCATAACCAGTGAGTCTTCAGTATAGCAAGATATAGCCATAACCAGTGAGTCTTCAGTATAGCAAGATTGAGCCATAACCAGTGAGTCTTCAGTATAGCAAGATTGAATCATAACCAGCGAGTCTTCAGTATAGCAAGATTGAGCCATAGCCAGTGAGTCTTCAGTATAGCAAGATTGAGCCATAACCAGCGAGTCTTCAGTATAGCAAGATTGAACCATAACCAGCGAGTCTTAGTATAGCAAGATTGAACCATAACCAGCGAGTCTTCAGTATAGCAAGATTGAACCATAACCAGCGAGTCTTCAGTATAGCAAGATTGAGCCATAAGCAGCGATTCTTCAGTATAGCAAGATTGAACCATAGCCAGTGAGTCTTCAGTATAGCAAGATTGAACCATAACCACCGAGTTTTCAGTATAGCAAGATTGAGCCATAACCAGCGAGACTTCAGTATAGCAAGGTTGAACCATAACCAGCGAGTCTTCAGTAGAGCCTTGAAATTCAACCATAATCATACAGTCTTATCTAAGTTTGGTCAGCAACTCTGGGTCTCTGGATAATCTTTGTTCTGCATTTTATATCTAAGGAATCTGAGGGAGACTGGCTCTGTCTGCCAGACGTTCTGCTAACGATTGTACTTCTGTTGTCAATATTATTTAATGGTTTTCATTTAGTCTATGTCTGTTGCTGCTGGTCTTCAACAGTTTAATTTTTCTATTAACACCATTCTCTAAATTACTCTTCTCTCCATTAAACATTTTTCTCCAGTATGACTCTTCTTCTAATACCTCTATCTTTGCTGATGACATTTAATCAAAAACCGTTCCCTTCCACCAGATAGTCCGCTGGTATAGTGATTAGTGTTGTGGATTTCCACTCAAACGACGAAGGTTCGCGTCTCCCCAGGACGATGAAAATTCACTGGCTCTGCATCATGATCAATTACTGCTGCAGTGTGGGGTCTGAGGTGAGAGGTTGAAACCAATATTCTTTGGCGGTTTGAATTTCAAGTCAATGACCCTAGTGTGCTTGTTATATCACCTACTGAAATAATAATAATAATAATAATAATAATAATAATAATAATAATAATAATAATAATAATAATAATAATACAAGTCCACTTTAGTGAAAACTATTGAAGAGGGCTCCCATACCTCATGCAAATTCAACACCTTCAAGCTAAAATGTTTCCTTCTACACACAATTCTCCTGTCTTTTTTATGAGTAAAAGATCTATGTAAAAGATCTAAAATTATAACAATAACATAGTTTAACTCATAAAGTTAACACAGAAACTGACAAACTGTGAGGATGGTTATACTTGTCCAACTTTCATATTTAAAGGAGTATGGTCTAATATAAAACATTCATCTGGATAACCGTTGGACTCCAATAAATTACTATTAAGACTCGTCAAGAAACATTTTAAACGGAATGGTACTGGACGGGAGCAAAAGGACTGGAAAAAAAAAGAGGTTATTCGAATGTCTACTACTACTACTACTACTACTACTACTACTACTACTACTACTACTACTACTAATAATAATAATAATAATAATAATAATAATAATAATAATAATGTTGGGGAAAACTCGCTATCACGAGAGTTTATACAATGTTGTAATGGGTCCACAATAATAAATATGCTAAAGGTTCGTGTAAGATTTATAAACACTTAATAAAAGCTTTCTAACCCTTCTCTGGGTTCATCTTCAGTCCAAATGAATGATTAAACAAGTTCACCTCAGTACATGTTTTGTTTAATCATTCATTTGGACTGAAGATGAACCCAGAGAAGGGTTCGAAAGCTTTTATTAAGTGATTATAAATTATACACGAACTTTTAACATTTTTATTGTTGTGGACCCCTCAGAACAATAATAATAATAATGATAATATAAGAGTGGTTGTACTATAATTTCAACGGTTTTTCTGAATTGTTTGATCTAAGAGTGAAAATAATTGTTTGTGGATTTACTTTGTTATCTCTTTCTCTTGTTTTTCTTTATACGTATTCTATTTTGTCAACGCTTGCCTTGGAAGTTAATAGCATAATTATTATACCCTTGTTCCAATATAATTGTGTTAAATGTTGAATAATCACAATAGCACATTTTTATGAATAATAATAATAGTGACAGATTCTTACCTTACTTAAATATTTCACGACATTCATTGCGAGATATACTGAAAGTCATATGTTTCTTATATGTTAGTAGCTCGTTCCATGCAACAAGAAAAGCAACGTGGTGATGATAACAATGAAACTCTCAAATCAGCAGCATTGGAGCAAGAAGCAATTAGGTTTGACCTTTACCGAATATGAAGCCGCTAACATTTTAATTTTAGATACTGGCGGAGTTCCCAAAGCAAACCGCGCACTCTACGCTCATCCAAGTTAGAGCTGGGGGAAATTCAAATTCAATGTCAGCGGAGGTCGGCAGCCCAGTCATTTAAAACTTTGCCCAGGGTGTTAATGCCGGCATCAACTGAGTTCGCTCTCGCGCTGAGCAGCCGAACTCGAAGAAAATGGCCGGATTTCAAATGAAATTTCCAGTCGTTCTGGCGCATCTCGCGTTACTCTACTGTTTTCAACTAATGCAACTTTCAGCTGTTAATACGGAAATGTGTGTTCACGTATGTAACAGCAAAACTGTTTCAGTATATTTCCTGTTCCTTTGAATAGTATGGCTTCTCACGAAACTCTTTCTTAGAAGAGGAAAAATGTCTTCTTCTGTTGGTTAGGACGGAATCTGGGTTAGAAGCAGGTAATCTCACCTTTGTTAAGTAACGCATGTATACAGAATAATTTCACTTCTTTAAACAACGCTTTCAAGGCAAACGGTTCTTATCTGAGATATATTACATCGAAAACAGTAATGAAAAAGAACGTGGAAGGAAATCTGAAAAAAAGTGTGACAAGGGACTGAAGTAGAGTGTAAGGAGATTGAAAGACACAGCAAAAGGAGAGTGAAAAAGAATGAAATGAAATATAACACGGGATTAAGCCATAGCACAAGGGAGAGTGATATGAGTAAAAGATAATTCAAAGAGTGAGAAGAATAGTGAAAGGTGGTAGAAAGGGAGAGTGAAAGAAGTTTGCAAGAGAGAGAAAGGAAATGTGAAAAGCGTTTCAAAGAAAAGGAGATGGAAGAGGGAACTGAACGTGAGTGACAAGAGAAGGGGAGTGTTAAGGGAGAAAGCAAAACCGGTGAAATAGAAAGGAAAAGATGAGAGTGAAAGACATAAAATGCTATAATTCCAGTGGTTCTCAGGACTCCATTCCAATCTGCTATTTTAGAATATCCATACAAAGAGCCTCCCGTGGAGGCCATCTCTCCATCTTATAGCATACCGTCCACATGCAGCTAAGGTATTCTCTCCGTGAGTTCTACATGTCGTGTCTATTCTCTTAATATAAACAGTCCCTTTAAACAAATAAAAAAAAAATAACCCCAACAAATACAAAAATACATGTAACATACATATTCACAGAAAATAATGGACAGAAAAGCGAAAGTAAACCACGAGCGTTGAAAAATAAATGGAATAATGAGTAACGACCATTAATTCACGACTAATCGCCAACCTAGCTTACAGTATTCCCGTGGAAACAACATGATCCTCATCATGAACATCTCTCTGACATCATTTATGAATGCTGATGCCGACATGATCCCCCCATCGAAATGTAATCCCGACAGATTACCTTTAGAGTGCGCTTTTCCAGTGACAATGGATCGCTTCCACTTTTTCAATCCAGTTCTGATATGGACACATAAAAACTGCAAGGGAAACAATGCAAACCAACAAGTTCTAAAAAGAGCAACCATCGAGCCAGCTAATCCTTCAACAAAGCTTCATTCCGTGATGATTTAAGCGGCGGTGTTAAACGAAGATTTTTCATTTGGTATTTTTCATTTAATTTACAATAAATCCCCCTCTCTCTCTCTCTCTTTTGCAAAGTGCGACATCTCATTGCATTCAGAATGCTGCAGAATTTAGGCCAAAACCAAGCACTGAGACCTAAGAGGTCATTCAGTGCTGAAAGGGAAATTGACAGTAATGTTTGAAAGGTGTAACAGGAGGAAAACGGGATGGAAAGTCGGATGGAAGAGAGAGAATATGACCGGAGATAGTGTAAAAAGAATGAAAGAGGTTGCAGGTAGGGGCCGGGTATACGCTGTAAAGAACCTACTTAATGCCTACAGTGCACCACGTGATGTGCACCGCCGGCACAACACTCCTACGGGGGCAACTCGAATAAAAAAAATCTCAAAGCTTCTAATGAACTGAATATAGAATTTAGACCAAAGCCCAAGCACTGGGACCTATGATGTCATTCAGCGCTAAAACGGAAATTGATAGTAACAGGTGTGAAAGGTGTAACAGGAGGAAAACCTTGCCCTTGCACTATGAATCAATTGTTGGGAGAGAGTGGAAAGGAGGTACAGTAAAAGAAAGGCAAAGGGGGTTGCATGCAGCTGTGGTCGTGATACAGCCGTAAAAAAGAACAGATAAAGACTTCTACCATTGCCAGAGAAAAGGTTTTAAGCGGGCTAATATGAAAAGAAGACTACATACTGTTTCTGATAAAACGAATATCTGTTACATCTGACTTTCTTGCAAACGAATTCCATAACTACCTCAACGACATCTTAACCATCAAACACCTTGAAAAAAAAAGTACCACAAAAAACCATTAATTCCTTCTCATCTATTATATCGCAAAAATGAAATTGCGAAAATAAAATAATGGTAAAATTGTCAAAACAGAATAATATTTCACAGAACTTCAAACCATGAGATGTCGCTCCAAGTACAAACTATGGTAAAAAGCCAATTTTTATGCGAGCCACTCCTTGGGTCACAGTAGCGCCGATGGAACTACCCCCAAAATGGGTCGAATGTCAAAATAAAAGCTAATCATAAGGATTACCTTATGAACTAAATTGATATGGCAATTGAAAAAACAGAATAGCCATACATACACAAAAACACACACACAGATATATATATATATATATATATATATATATATATATATATATATATATATATATATATATATATATATATATATATATATATATACTATATATATACATCACAAACACACACACACACACACACACACACACACGTGTGTGTGAGTGTAAACTGAATGTGAAATGGTGACAGGTAGACTGAGGGAGAGGTTTTTAATAAATTCCTTTCCACTGGGTAGGAGTTATGATTTGATTAACTTCATATCTCATCCACAATCCATTCAAAACGAGAGTTCTTCACCGATGCATTATTAACTGGAGAGAGAGAGAGAGAGAGAGAGAGAGAGAGAGAGAGAGAGAGAGAGAGAGAGAGAGAGTTCGGTCTACAGGTCTAAAGGTTTTAGACACAGACATTTTAATGGAAGCCGCTTATTTGCGTTAAGCGTACCTGAATCAAATGGATATTCTTACATTGAAAAAAAAATGAGGTTATGAATGACACTAACTTCAATATAAACCAACAATTCATTATGAGAAACTTTATTACGCTAAAGCAAATCAACGCTACTGTGAAAACATTCATACACACAAACACACATACACACACAAACTTTTATGTATTTAGCCAAAAATATCGAATTACTATCATAATCAGTTCCATTGTTGGTAATTACACCCAAAAGGAATTATAAGTGGTAAGTGATCCAATCCAAAACAACGGTGATTGTTGACTTATTCCACTCAACCACCATTAATCCACCATTTTAGACGTAAGGTATAATAAAACTAATAGAACGCGGTGTCAATAAGCTATTTGTGGCTTAACATTTGAATGTAAAAAAGCGTCATGAATAAAATTAGCTGACAAGCTATCTCACAACCCCACTGTATAGATATAAATATATATCTACTGATAAGGACGCACATTATATACAAAGTAATCAGATTAAATGAAAGTATTGGATCACAACCACATTGGAAAAGGACATAGGGCTACCAAATTAATCCTCATTACCGGAAAAAGCGAAAAGTGTGTGTGTGTGTGTGTGTGTATGAGTATATATGTATGACCGTAAATATGAATGTATTTATACATTCATATTCATATATTACTATAACTTTCTTCCATTGCAATCAAACTGTGAAATGTGTGACACCCGCACGCACGCACACACACATATACACGTGTGTATATAGACAGACAGATAGATAGATAGATAGCTGCATTTAGATCTTGATATCTTGATATATAGGTAGAACTATAGCAGGTTGACAGATAGATACATAATAGCTATATATATATATATATATATATATATATATATATATATATATATATATATAGATTACTATACACACACACACACATACACACACATACAGATGTGGTGTGTGTGTGTGTGTGTGTGTGTGTGTGTGTGTGTGTGTGGTGTGTGGTGTGAGAGAGATTGAGAGAGAGAGAGAGAGAGAGAAAGAGAAGACCTGGCGAGAGAGAGAAGAGAGAAAGAGAGAGAGAGAGAGAGAGAGAGAGAGAGAGTGCAGTCATGTGTTTGTGAGAGTATTTGCGCTCATGTACCCAGCTGAAATTAATGAGGTTTATGACCTTCGTTTCAAGCTAAAACTTCGTAAATCTAAACAAGAATGTTAATGAAAGGACAGCCAATATTGATTCACGAACAAGCTTATAATAGCTTTACAACCTTGACACAACTTTGTTTCACAAATGAGACTAATTTTTTACTAGAGAGAAAATTAGAAAAAGATTTATATTTGCCATCCACTTTCCTGAAACCTGGGAAAAAGAAAAATAAATATTGTTACAATAGAATGAACCGCATTTATTTTCAGGGCTGTCGTATTTTCTAATTTATAACTGAATATTTATCTCTAATATAAAAACAGTAATTTTAAAGGTGCATCATGTTTTAAGGAGGGTCAAGAATTCGGGTATCAACTCTTGCGAATATGGAGACGGAAAAGTAGTTGCAATATCATTAGTAATCGTGGTTTTCATGGTTGTCAAGGGAACAAACGCCGAGAGAATATCAGTTCTGCAATATATCAAAACCTTGACTCTTTTTTAAACGAACAACAAATATTCTGAGAAAATTCCTATATAAAAAAATAGCCCTTTCGCATTTCTTTCCAAAAGAATAGAAATGGAATCTAGGATACGAGCTATTTGTTTTTAGATATTAAAGAATATTCTGCTGTCCATAGTCTATGTTTATTACTAGAGGAGAAAAGAAATATTCGAAGGGCTCTCTCTCTCTCTCTCTCTCTCTCTCTCTCTCTCTCTCTCTCTCTCTCTCTCTCTCTCTCTGTCGTTGGGAACAGAATGTATTCAAGAAAAATGTCATTGAATACCCTTGCCAAAGATGAAGAAAAAACCCAAAGACGAACAAGACTGGAATATACAAAATGTCGACCAAGACGCTTTCCCTCTCCTCTCATCCACCTCCATTCACGCACATATGCGCATCAAGCTCTTACTCTGTGTCGTGTTGGCACGAATCTCCTCCACCGGAGTGGAAGGAGGTGCGATAACGAAGTTCACCCACCGACGGATTGACAGGTACCCCGAGCGGACAGGAGAAACACGCTTTCCCCCCATTCGAGGGGACAGAATGCCAAAGGAACAGGCAGGTCGTAAAACCACTCCATTATGGCGTCGACGTTTCATCGTGCCTTCGCCGAGATAAGAAATTACTTCACCAAAACAAATAATTTACCAATTTAGTTAATAACACAACCGCCAGTAAAGACAGGGGAGAGCATCCGATTTAGTGGTGTTGCAATGCATATTCGATACAACAATTCTACCTGTAACTGATAATAGCTACGGACGAAATATATCTATCAGGATTGATGGATGTATCAATTACCAATAACACCATAAATATTTTTAAATTCTCATCGGGTGAGAGGAATTTCACGAGTTGCAAAAGTTGCGAAGGCATAAATGTCATTTTTGGAAAGTTTCATCAGAACAATTTCAACTCCAACAAATTCTGTCACATCGATGACAATAGAAGGGATACAATGATTATTCTTTACAAGCTAGTACGCTAGTATAGTGGTTTAGTGTTGTGGAATGCCACTCAGATGCCGCGGGTTCGCGTCTCCCCAAGGGCGATCAAAATATGACTGGCTCTGTATCATGATCAGTTATCGCTGCAGTGTGGTGTCTGCGGTGGGAGGATGAAACCAACATTCTTTGGAAGCTTGAATTTCAAGTCCATGGCCCTTTTGGTCTGCTTGTCCCAAGAGAAACGGTTTCATCTAATGAAATAATAATATGAAGAATGTTCTTACAAAATCTTAATACCGATAAAGACCACGAATACGAATGCGTCAGCATCCACTGCACAGGAGCGCAGTCTCGCAAAACGAAATGGATCAATAACACTGCCAGTGTCATGGAGGTTCCATAAATGTGAAGAGTAAACAACAAATCCCCTCATCATAAAACAACAGATTATACGTTTTTAATCACATGATTCCCTTATGATGCCAACTGGGAAAATTGCTGGCTCGACACAATTTCATAAACATGATTTGCTGTATGCCGTAATGAAGAGACCGTTTCATAGGGGAGGTCATTTTAATCCAAACACGAACATCGCTGCAAATAGAGGATTTCAAACCTCAGTTCATTACATGTAACAATAAATGCTGAATAAAAAAAATGAGTGTTGTTCTCCAATATGAAACGGTCTAGGCAATTTATTTGATCAGGTCACTTTTATGCTAAAAGTGACCTGATCAAATAAAATAAGCGACCCAGAAATATAATGTCCCGCCAGGAGAACTGAAAGATGCAAGGTCATTAAAAAGATAAATGTTGCAATTTTTCAAAATATATAAGGGCTCCTTCGCTACTAGAAAGAATGAGAGAGAGAGAGAGAGAGAGAAGAGAGAGAGAGAGAGAGAGAGAGAGAGAGAGAGAGAGAGAGAGAGAGAGAGAGAGTTTCACCATTAAAATTAATCATTAAAGAGGCAGCCTACATTAAACAGAACTGGCGGCTTCAAAATGTAAATTTGTATAGTATTTTAATTCACAAAGCTTCTAATGTTTATTTTCTGCTGCTCAGGTGGCTACGCAAGGGGGCTTCAATTTAGGACAGGAACTCCTTACTATTTTTCTGGAAGGTTTTATATATATATATATATATATATATATATATATATATATATATATATATATATATATATATATATATATATATACATTCATACTTTTTACTAAATACGTATGTTACTAGTAGTAATTACAATGGCTCACCTAACTTCTCGTGGTTAGGTCGACAACGTGACCTCATGCCGTTACTCTCGATGCGGGTTTGAATCCAAAAAGTGTGAAGAATTCGAGAAGAGTTGAGCTAAATGGAATTTCAGCTTTTCTTTTCCCGTGAAAAGAAAAGTGGCTTATATCTTTACTTATGCATTTATCACGTTCCAAACTTTTGTAATTCAGTTATACATATCTACAATTTATATATATATATATATATATATATATATATATATATATATATATATATATATATATATATACATACATTTATATATAAATACATTATTAATATTGTCTGTCAATTTTTGGTACAGTAGCTTTCAGTTTCAAATTCACTCAACTTTGGAGTAACAAAACCTGAAGGGATTTATAAGCGATAAACGATCCGCCAACAGGGCGACTCGAACCAACGAATGAATGGGTAACGGCGACTTTTCAGAATCCCTAACCATTCTGTTATCAAGGGAGGTTTAAGTTACTACCGACTTTGTTTTACATATGCCCATTGAATTCAAGTTTTGCTCTTAGAGTCGGTGTCAACCAACCTCCACTCTAGATAAATAGTATATATATATATATATATATATTATATATATATATATATATATATATATATATATATATATAGAGAGAGAGAGAGAGAGAGAGAGAGAGAGAGAGAGGAGAGAGAGAGAGAGAGAGAGAGAGAGGTTGTAGTCCACAGGGGAAAGGAATTTCAGCTTTCCTTTCCCCTGTGGACTAAAACCTCATATAACGTATATGTAGTATGTATGTATGTTAATATTATATATAATAAATTATATATATATATATATATATATATATATATATATGTATGTATATATATATAAATATATATATATATATATATATATATATATATATATATATATATGAGGTTGTAGTCCAAAGGGGAAAAGGAAAGCTGAAATTCCTTTTTAGCTCAACAGTTGAGCTGAAAGGAATTTCAGCTTTTCTTTTCCACTTCCACTGTGGCCTACAACCTCATATATCTATCTTCGTGAAAAGGTAGACTAAAACCTCAAATGTATATATATTTATATATATATATATATATATATATATATATATATATATATATATATATATATACTTTATATAGAGTGGAGGTTGGTTGACACCGACTATAAGAGCAAAAACTTGAATTCAATGCATATGCAGATGAGCATTTAGGTTTTGACATTGTTAAGGAGTATTTATCCAATAATCTAGTGTGTTTTGTGTGAATATATATATGTACATACGTATAAGTCGTAGTAACTTAAACCTCTCTTGATAACAGAATGGTTAGGGATTCTGAAAAGTCGTCGTTACCCATTCATCCGTTGGTTCGAGTCGCCCTGTTGACGGATCGTTTATCGCATATAAATTCCCCTTCAGGTTTTGTTACTCCAAAGTTGAGTGAATTTGAAACTGAAAGCTATTGTACCAAAAATTGACAGACAATATTACAAATGTATGTCTATATATATATATATATATATATATATATATATATATATATATATATATATATTATATATATAATAGGCAACAAATCACTGTAGACGTGTGATGATCATATATGCATACAGCCAGGAGAAGGGTGAAATGAAATGACTTGAACCGAGCGCTTTCATGTATTTCTACACCTCATCAGGGTTCAGGTACAAGTGCCAAGAAAACAAATACAGAGTCACAAGAAGACTTCGTGGCAAGACAAATGATGCTAAAAAACAAACAACGCTAACAACTACCAGACAGTTCTAATACCTAATAGCCTACTTGTTTTAAAATACCCTTCGTTAAAATCTCATCAACTTTGTACAAACCTAGGCTGATATTCAATAAATTATCACAGTCTTGTTTAATTATACATGATTCTATTAAATTTCTTTTCACCAAACCCAAAATCTCTACAAAACATAATTTCCTTTGAGTCTGTCCAGTTAATAACATGATCACTATTATTCATATGCACAAATAATGCATTTGACATATTACCAGTTCTTACATTATATTTCGATTAAAACAGCACAAATATAATGTAAGAACTGGTAATATGTCAAATGCATTATTTGTGCATATGAATAATAGTGATCATGTTATTAACTGGACAGACTCAAAGGAAATTATGTTTTGTAGAGATTTGGTGAAAAGAAATTTAATAGAATCATGTATAATTAAACAAGACTGTGATAATTTATTGAATATCAGCCTAGGTTTGTACAAAGTTGATGAGATTTTAACGAAGGGTATTTTACAACAAGTAGGCTATTAGGTATTAGAACTGTCTGGTAGTTGTTAGCGTTGTTTGTTTTTAGCATCATTTGTCTTGCCACGAGGTCTTCTTGTGACTCTGTATTTGTTTTCTTGGCACTTGTACCTGAACCCTGATGAGGTGTAGAAATACATGAAAGCGCTCGGTTCAAGTCATTTCATTTCACCCTTCTCCTGGCTGTATGCATATATATATATATATATATATATATATATATATATATATATATATATATATATATATATATATATAATGTATGTAGATATGTTTGTATAACTGAATCACGAAAGTTTGGAACGTGATAATGCATAAATAAAGGTATAGCCACTTTCCTTCGTGACTTATACCTTTATATAATATATATATATATATATATATATATATAATATATATAATATATTATATATATATATGAATTTTTATCACATCACTGTGATTCATAGAGTACATGCTTAAGCTAGACATGTCCTTTAATAACCAATTCTCTCTACCTCTAAATTTATATCTCTTCATAAATGTTAACAGTAAACCGAAGGGTATTTTTTCAGTTATTAATAAATTAATTCCGTCCTCTCGTGGATTCGAACCAACGCACAGAGGAGAAATCAGGAATTCAGTGCCGAGATCAAATAGTCACTGACTATGTACTAAACGACTATTCATGAATGTTTTGTCTTGAAATATATGCAGAATGCAGACATTACCTACGCTAACACCAATTATGGATGGCAATGAGCTGTTTGTAATGAAGAGTATTAGGATTAATAAAAACACTATTACAATTCACCGTGAAACGTTACCCTTTATGTCAGAAATGTAATTATTTCTTAATAAATAGCAATTTGCTTAACTGAAGAGCCACGCACGATATGAATACTTAACAAGAAAAATGGATTAGCTAGCAAAGTTACCGCTTTTAAAAACTTTGAAAATGGCAAGAGCTATGGCAAAAAAATACGGACCTTAATCCATGACAAAAATATCGAGTACACTAAAAGTCTACGGTCCCAGCTTTCCCCATTTCACTAATTCAAAATTCAGAGGAATGAAATCATTGCTGTAAACTGAATTGTTCTCCTAAAAGACGATGACCTTGCATAATGCAACGCTTCACAAGACATTCCTCATGAAAAATTCCAATAAGGTATTTACAACTAAATAGCTGCAGCCTCTTAAAGAAGAACAGAGATATAACCAAACAAAAATTCACATTATTAGTAACTCCCTTGTCGATTTGAAGTAATTATAAATAAACTAAAAATATTTTTCTTTTATATTTCCAGCACCTGTACATATATTGCCCGAATTGCTTGTGAACAGGCACCTTGACCAACAATGTGATGTCAGCAGCAAGAAAAGAAGTTAAATCAATTATATTATATATTAATACTTAGAGAAGTGCATGCAAGGATTGGTGAAGAAAAATATAAACTTAAACATCCACCCTTACCTTATATTTTGTTCAACAATGAACAAAATATAAGGGTCAGTGGAGACAAAAAGCCCCAATACTGGAACCCTTGTCCAGCCAGATACATTCATTCTGCCTACATAAGACCCAAGATGGACAAGTTTAACCATATATATATATATATATATATATATTATATATATATATATATATATATATATATATATATGTGTGTGTGTGTGTGTGTGTGTGTGTAAACTGCTGCTATTCCACTGAGAAAAGTATATGGATACAGAATGTGTTTACTCTAAAAATATAAACAAATCCTAAAATAAATAAAAAAACAACTTACATGGAAATAGCTCTCACTCGAAACTATTACTGACTGAAAATTTCCCTTATATCCTTTTACTGAGCACAAGTCTCTCTCTCTCTCTCTCTCTCTCTCTCTCTCTCTCTCTCTCTCTCTCTTTCTCTCTCTCGGTATATTCAATCACCAATACTTTGGAGGACTAGGAAAAATTAGATCCTCATCTGTATTGCTGTAGTGGACGTTTGAAGTATTTCCACATTACATGCGCAAAGCAGCTTCCGCTGACACAGCAAAATTCATAAGATAATAATAATTTCACAGGCACGTTCTGTATGCATACATCATACATAAGTATACACACATAGTATATATATTATGTATATATATATGTATATATATATATATATATATATATATATATATATATATATAATCCGAGAGATATAGAGAGGAGAGAGAGAGAGAGAGAGAGCGAGAGAGAGAGACGGAAGACCGAATTTTGAGTAGAGAGAGAGAGACGAGGGACGATCGTAAGGGAGAGAGAGAGAGAGAGAGAGAGGCAGTGGGTGGGAAGGGAGGTTCTCCAGATGTCAGTGTTTGACTTCTTATCCACACCCCGAGAGATATCCCCGACATTCTTTTGATCTTGAGAGAAGAAGCGTTGAAGGCGTTCCTTTCACTTTACTCACTTTATCTACTCGAGAGTAACGTTGCCTCTACTCACCAGACTTTGATCCTGAGCGACGTCGACTTTACTAGACAGACTAATCTCTGTTTGAAACAACACTCGCCTCACTTTTTAAAAATCTAGAAATTACAGCGTCGTTTACTTGCCTCGACTATTCCTTTGCAACAAAAGCTGACTCCAACAGGAAATATATATCACAGCTTGACAGAGTTTTCATATCATTTGTATAGTTACTAATACATTGCAAATGAAGCTACTAACAGTTTAGGCACAAAATACATTGTAAAAACGATTACAGACTTTACTCCATGAACATTATTCAAAGAAAACTAAAGAAGGATGAACTTCGTTATATATGAGCCAAGTGCTTAAACAGTAACATCAATCTTAAAACTTTTATTCATCTAAACTAATTAACCTTCTCACACCAGGCCTACAGAGAATTAAAAAGAAAAAGGAAAAAAATTATGCTAAATAGCTTTCTTCTTATTATATACATTTGTACAGATAAACAATTTATAAAATACAGCTATTAGTAATTGTGTTATAACGGCGACATCAGAATATGACAGCAAAAGCTGTCTAAAGCTAAAGGCAGTATTTTATCGACTGTTCATCTGTAAGTAGATATAAAAAAAGACAACAAAAATATATTTACTTAATCAGTCTTGTCCTTCCTTTAATGATAAAAGCAATTCAGTTTACAGGAAAACGTTCGTTTACACATTTAAACTTCCTAAGTGAATTAACAGCTTCCAGGTACAAATTGAGAGTAAAATCATTCTTCACTTATACACTTACAAATAGCAAGAATGGAAAAAAATAGCTTAAATCAAAGAGCGCAAGCTTAGAAAACAGCAAAAAGTTGTCATGAAAGCAATAAAAAAACTCGTTAGCGTCCCATCCGTTATTTAGCTCAATTTTCTACTTACGAACTGACTAAAAAAATTCCTTCAGGAGAATGCAGCCTTCGACATCTTAATTTGCAGCCTACATCCCTCTCGTCAACAGCACCATCACAATTATGACATCAAAAAGGTAATAATAATAATAATAATAATAATAATAATAATAATAATAATAATAATAATATAATAATAATAATAATAATAATAATAATATAGATAGACAGTATGGACATAGCCTGTTGCCAACATCTTAGTAAATAGTCATCAGAACTGACATTAAACGCATAGGTAAATAAAAAGCCACGAAATACATGAATAAAATCATGACTCTCAAGAAGGGGTCGAAAAATGCCGTCTTTGGAGGGGTTACCGGGCTACACTCGAAAGCGCAAAGTTCAACAGCCAGAAGCGTGCCCTCCTCCAACCCCCCCCCCCCCCCCACAAAAAACAAAATCCCTTCGAATGGGCAGAGAGGTTTTATAAAAGGAAATCGCTTAGGGTAGCCATCCGTGCTAAATGGAGCAGCGAGAAAAGTAACTTCAAACAAAAGACCAGTTATCTTTTCTACACCATACTGAAAGGGAAGCTGGATATGGCTTCGAGTTTTATCTCGCTGGTTTACATTTTTCAAGTCTACATAGTTCGGGATGTTCTCAGAGAGAAAGTGGGAGATAGTGAGAGAGGTCCGAGATGGAGAGAATTTTGAACGTACCCTATATGTGTAAGTTCAAGTCTCGATTATAGAAAAGTTACGAGCTCAAAATCATTAAAATCATACCAAAGTTCTTAATACAAAAACTAGACAGTTAACATGATGTTACCGATAGTGAAATAAGAAAACGAGGGCAGCAAAAAGAAAGAAAAAAAACAGATACCTGACCAAAGAAAACTGAAGCTGCTGAAAAAGGGAATCAGTTGTTTATGTTATCCATTTTCAAATGAGAATGGGAACTCAAGTCCCGCATGATCATAGACATAAAAATAGAGCTAAAAAAAGTCACCAATCTCATCTATGTTTCCTTAAGCTTTACCTGCATTTTACGCTTTCTTCAAAGTACTTCAAGTGTTTTCGTTCAAAATATATTATACATCAGCCCCGTGCCACGTGGCCAACCTAACAATACAGAATATCTGAAAAAATATTAGAAATAAGTGTACACAAACACACGCATATATATATATATATATATATATATATATATATATATATATATATATATATATACACACACACACTCAGTAGTATACTAAGATGAAAATGCATACACCTGCATCCCACTACAGTCGACTGACTAACAAGGACATCAATCACTTGTTTAAGCCAACTGATATACGATGGTCTAACGGACGTGCTCATATCGCTAGGACGTAGAACTCGAATTAGGGTGGGTCGACAAGTATATATATCTCAGTGGTATACTAAGATGAAAATGCATACACCTGCATCCCACTGCAGTCGACTGACTAACAAGGACATCAATCACTTGTTTAAGCCAACTGATATACGATGGTCTAACGGTCGACAAGCTAGTGAGGCAAGCGTGCTGCCACTATTCATTCTTGTACCATAATCCTGCAGAGTTTAAACTGGCATGGCACATAGAATTTAGACCAAAGGTCCAGCGCTGGGAACTACGAGATCATTCAACGTTAAAAGAAATTAGAGTAAAAATAGGTTTGAAACGTGTAACAGTGGAAACTCGCAGCTGCGCTATAAAAATATTGGTAGGAGAGGGTGGAAAGTAAGGTGGAAGAAATAAAATATGAACGGAGGTACAGTAATAGGATTGAATGGGTTGCCACTAGGGGCCAAATGGATCCTGCAAAAAACCTTAAGTAATGCTCACAGTGTGGCGCGTGAGGTGCCCTGACGGTGCTAACCCACTTTGGGATTCAGGTGGTAAAGGGATTGTTTCCATATCAGACTTATTTGCTATTCCATCAACCCATCTCAATCTGAACTACCTCATATCTCCACAATTTGGGTGTTCTAACTGCTGTCTCCTTTAGTCGCATAGATCACAGTTCTCAAGTGGCTATAGATCTACGACCACCAAAATACGCTTCTTTCCTGCTTCATAATCTTTCGTTCAAGCTCTATCCGGGCAAAAGGTCCGAGTGCTCCTTTTGTTTACCCACTCAACATGGTTGAATTAAAGACCGGTATTTTCACCGAGGGCTCTGACATCACTATCCACCACACTGACATACTACGTCTTTTGTTCTGGAGGTTATGTTTTTGCAGCTGCTCCCCTGAGATGGGAGATTCCTTAATCATATTTCTGTAGCCGTTCCACGAGATGAGAGTCCGTCCTTAATCCTGTCAAGTAGACGTTACCCAATTTCACATTACAGCAATTCTCGACCTGGCCCATTCATGACTATTTCTTTTTCACAGCTTTGCGTTTTTTTTTATCTGAATGCTGCCACGCCCATCTTTCATCGGGGTTTGGCACAAGAGTTTTCTTTTTCTTTTCTCTTTTTTTATTTTCAGTAATAGGTGAACAAACAATGAAATATATCAATCAGTAATAGGTGAACAAACAATGAAATATATCAATCACTGGTCATATGATGAACACACGACCGACTCTTGGGAGAAGTCAGCTCAATAATATTGTGTCGTCAGAGCCAATTACGAATCAAGGCCAAGAGAAGAGCGACAACATTAGAAGACCAATTAATCTGATCCGTAATGAGGAAATGGTAACCGGATCCTCTCTGATAATTTTTAGCCCAATTTAGGCTAATTAGCAAAGTTAAAAGCAGCACAGAAAAAATCATTAATCTGCCATGGCCATCTAACAGAGACAGCAATTCCACAAAATTATCTAAAATAGTAAAATAGTTTCTGCTTCACAGTCACATCTTTTAGCACACTTCCGAACGTTTGTTTTTTGACGGGAGCAAGTTTCTCTAATCGGCGTGACAGGCCATATCTGGAACTGCGTGTTTTGTAACAAACGTTATTCTGAGTTTTTGGAAAGATTATTCACTATATAAATGGAGCCTGACTTACCCAATCTAGAAAGCCGATGACCTTTGTCGTCCTCTCCCCAAACTGATGTAAACTGAAATACAGTTCATTCGCTTGACGAAGTTTATATATATACACACATATATATATATATATATATATATATATATATATATATATATATATATATATATGCATAATTTCTCACACTTTAAACATATGCAGATGAGCATTTAGGTTTTGACATTGTTAAGGAGTATTTATCCAATAATCTAGTGTGTTTTGTGTGAATATATATATGTACATACGTATAACATACAGTATACGTACACATACATATATACACACATTTATATATGTATGTATATATATATATATATATATATATATATATATATATATATATACACACATTTTACATTTTCAGAAAACTAGTAGATAATGGGTAAGATAGAAAAAAAAGCAACAAAATATACATGAATAGACCAGCTTCCCACTTATTCAAGCCTATTTATGGATGTTCAGAAAAGACAGATAGATGTCTAGAGAGACACAGCGACAAACGGGTAGCCGTACAGACATACCAAACACAGATCTTATGTTCCACCTACAGTAGCTTTGTACAGTTGGCTGAAATTACCTATGTTGCTTAAATGAACTGAAAACTCCACTGCCAAGAAGAGGCAATCTCACACAAATAATGGGAAGCAAAGCCAAACGAATAAAAACAAACCACAGAAGACGTCCCTCGTGTGGAAAGCGATACTGAACTTACATTCGGATGAAAAATCATAAGGAGGTATATTATAGAGAGAGAGAAAGAGAGAGAGAGAGAGAGAGAGAGAGAGAGAGAGAGAGAGAAGCAGGGATAGGGAAGGGGGGGGGGGGGGGGGGGGGGATTCTCCGAAGAACAGGAGTAATAGTTCTTTTGGTCTTCCAAACTGCCAACAGAGATTTTCCGTTACATTAACCTGGCCAAAGTGACATCACATATCCTTGGCAAGAGAACGAAAGATTATTACCATTCTGTGATCCCGAAAGTTCTTTTTTTTTATTATTATGTTATTATTATCATTGTTACTCTTCTCATTCACTTTTCTTCTCTAATTGTCATGAGAATTTGTTAGTGAGTACCTTGAGGTGGTTGTGTCTATCCTCCATAGTAATTCAATACTTTATTACATGCGCCATTTATCTTCTATATTAACAGGAAATAGTTTCTCATATCCTACAAATATCTTCCTGAATACTATTTTCAAATATGTATTTAGTATTACCAAAATTTCTGAATTGTCATTTTAAAATCTTTTTCAGAAATACTTAACCTTATCAAATCATTGCAAAATTTCTTCTTTATGACCTGTCTCTACTTTCCAGCTTTAAAAGAGAAACGCTGAATAAAACGCTATGCATATGGTATAGATTTAAGCTCTTATCCATTGCTACAATTACCTCACTAATGTTTGGACATGACCTTTTTTCAAGGTCAGAGGAAAATTTGATTTTTCCTCTAGATCTCATCACCATGATCAAATGAGCTGGTGTACTTCTGGGTATTACTTCTTATTTTTACTATAAATATTTTTATTATTCTTAATGTTATTTCCCCCCTTTTCATTAATGTGACAAAAATGGTTGACTGGTATCTTAGGGTTAGATTGCACAAAATATCTGACTCTGCCTTACCCCATTTTCAAGGTCTAAGGTCAATTCAAAGTTCAAAAATTTAGTCAACTGAGGTCAAAATTCTAAATTCCATTTTCCAGATTTCAAAAACTAGGTCTATGGGCTAGAAATCCTTCATCAGGACGCATAATGATTAAGGTCTGAGAGTGGAAAGGCAGGCTTTGGAAGGTGAAGTATTTCACCCGTCCAATTTATTTTTTTTTTTTTTGTTTTTTTTTTTTTTTTTACCCACAGGATGTTCACTCCTCCAAAACCCTAATCTGTTTTGGGTTCCCCTAACACATTTTATAATTATTTCGACGCACAAACTTTTTCATGACCAATTAATTTACAGAGCTTTTAATATACCTTACGATGCCATGATAACTCCCAGATTCCTTTTTTTATGTAGGGGCGAGTATTAATTAATATTCTGGCTTCTGTTTAGCTATGTTTTCGGAAGTTTTCTTCATTTAGGCTGTTTTTCATATATATAATATTTATATAATAAATGAGATGTAGTTTATGTATTGTACTCTGTGAAGCATCATTTTCATGTGAATATAGAGGCTAATTTCTCTCTCTCCTCTCTTCTCTCTCTCTCTCTCTCTCTCTCTCTCTCTCTCCTCTCTCTCTCTGATGTTTGAATCAGTGAAGGAGAATTTTGAGGACGACCATCAAATGATCAGGTAGTGATCCAATTTCCCCAAACGTCTCCTGCTGGGAAGCGAAGGGATAGAAGACCTTAAGGGGAAGAACAGGGTAATGGAGAGGAGAGAGAGAGAGAGAGAGAGAGAGAAGAGAGAGATATAGAGAGAGAGAGAGAGAGAGAGAGAGAGAGAGAGAGAGGTGTGGGGGGAGGGGGAAGGGCGGCATTAACAGTGACGTAATAAGGGCCTAAGGGGAGGGAGTGAGGGACGGGGTAGCTTAATTCATACCTGTCCGAGACACCCTCGAAACCAATCTAGTATGAGAAGGGGCCACACGACAAGACCCCAACAAGACCTTAATGAGAGCAATTGTCAAGCAACGAGGCGAGCAGCTCTTGAGATGATACGGTTCTGGTGATGATTTTCCACGCTATTAATTTAGTTAAACGCCTTGATGAAACGTGTATAACTCAGAGAGGGCGCCGCTGATGAATCCTGAATGCAATCGGGAATTTGGGTGTTATATTAATATTGCTTAAAGGCACACGTCTACCAGGGAAAAGCATTATTGCCGAGTCAAACATGGGGATCCAGACAACAGAGTAAGAAGGTAACTGGCCATCTCAAATCTTACAATGACTCTATTTTGACAAATCGAACTAGATACTGATAAATGCAATATACTTACATATATATATATATATATATATATATATACTATATAGTATATATAATATATAAAAATGCGCGAATGTCTATACAATATTAGTTAAGTAGAGCCTTGTCACGAAAGTACAGCGCACGAGTTACGCCGAAAATGTTTCCATCGAGATGAAAAAGAAAGTGTGTAAGAGAGTATGAACATAAATCATAAGTGTGCTTATAAGGATGGGGCATAAAACCAGCCTTCGAGTAAGAAATTTGGTAAGACTGATGGAAATTGATGTGAAAGGATGAAGATTAGATGATGCGAATTGCAAGGAAATAACAGGGTCACAGATGAGAGAGAGAGAGAGAGAGAGAGAGAGAGAGAGAGAGAGAGAGGAACAGCTTTCCAAATAATGTCCCAGATTGGGACGCACACTCGAATTTAATAAAGTTATAAGCGACTGCCAAACAAGATCAGAAGTTTTAAACCAACGCTCATAAAATCGATAAGCAATGATAAATATATCTATTAATATGCAATCTGATCTCAGGATTTTGTTCTGCTGTGTATCAAACCTTGAGTTCATCAATCACTACAGCACTGTTCTGCCAATCTCCCCCTTGCTTAAGTATTCCAGCGACAAGTAGACTAACGAGTCCCATTGAAATGTTATTTCCTCTGCGTTAACCCAATCCTTTGCTCCCCAAATGAAACTGTTGTCCATTGCAAGTGAACGAGAGCCTTTATATTCTGATTTCATCGCGTTGTTTTAGAATAACATCTCAGTATGAGGGGTGTCCAAAAGTTGCTGACACAATCTTGGTTGAATTTGTGCTTCTCATTCCAAACATTACAGTTTGTTATACGTATTGCGAACTAAGTGCATTTAATATAAATTAAGTGAAGGTTGGAGTTTTCTTACTGCGAATTACTGGGAGCTACAGATTGTCTCGCGTGATTATTCCTATAAAAATGTCATTCTGCTGTGTGAAAGATGATTAATTCATGTTTTCAATAGAGATTTATAATTAAGAATTGGCTCATTATAGTAAACGTTACTCATTATCCAAGGAAAAAGTGAAAAAAAAGACTAAAACAAGATATCAGAATCAGATGTATGAAAAATGCTACATTATAGTACAATGAAAAAAGGTGAAAGGAACAGATATGATTACAAATGAAACTTCACCTTAGTGATGTGAAGAAAGAGGATAGATAGAACGGTGCACATGGCCGAGAAGAAGGGAAAAAAATCTGGCCATGCGCCATGGGTCAAAGGCCATTATCAAAGGTGGTTAAAGGAAAAAACACCAGGGGGTACGAGAGGAAAATATTTATCCTGATAAATTACAGCAAAAAATTCAAAGCTCCGATTTGGAGAGAATGTGGACGATAGATAACACTGACCTAGCTTCGGAAGGAACACTTTTGGTGATGATAAGACATCAGTATTTCGGTAACCTTTCTGTCACATCAACTGATTAACTTGTGGGGTATTCTTTTTTCATCCTTTCTTTTTCTACAGGAAAATAATCACAAAAACTAGTAAAACTTATACAAATTTCTTTTTTATAGTCCCCAGATTTCTAACCGAGAGTCTAACTTGCTCATACAATTATCAAAAAAGAGATACCATTTATAAGCAATTACTGATTTGCACTAATCATACTTCCTGCTGGAATTCGAAAAGGCACAACAGATATCGTAAGATCAAGTCAATTTTTAATACAACTCCATAAAGGAAGCGCTTTGTAATCTACGGCAAAAAATCTCCCCTGCACGAGAGAGAGAGAGAGAGAGAGAGAGAGAGAGAGAGAGAGAGAGAGAGAGAGAGAGAGAGAGAGAGAGAGACTAGAACTGCAGACTATGTTCTTAATGTAAATACGCCAAAAAAAACCCTCAAAATACTGTGCAATTCATACAGACATGGCCAAGCAGCACTGTGTACTATAGAGTGCACGATGCATAGCATAGATAAGTTCCATGAATAGGTCTTTCGCCGATGAACCTTAGAGAGAGAGAGAGAGAGAGAGAGAGAGAGAGAGAGAGAGCGGCTAGAAATGCACCATGTCCTTAATGCAAACGCGCCAGGATCTTTCAACAAACTGTGCAACGCACACGGACTTGGCCAAGCAGCTCTGTGTACTATCTGGTACATGATGCTTATAAACGTCCCATGAATAGGCCTTTCGCCGATGAACCTTAAGAGAGAGAGAGAAGAGAGAGAGAGAGAGAGAGAGAGAGAGAGGAGAGAGAGAGAGAGCGTTTCCACCAGAGCGAAAGCCATGAATAATGATAAAGTCATGATAGCATCAGGAGGTGCAATTTCGAATGTAAATTGGATTTAGATACATTGGTTCTCCGGACACTAGGGCCGCGCTTCCACGCCGGGGGCAAATGAGCCCGTCCGCGCAATTCCGTGAAAACGCATTCATTCGGAGTTCTTGAATACATGAATGTTTTCATTTCACTCTTCTCCGAACGGCGATGATGAATACATTCCCCGCTAAACAATGCTTTATCCTCCAGAAAAAATAATTAAATAGAGAGAGAGAGAGAGAGAGAGAGAGAGAGAGAGAGAGAGAGAGAGAGAGAGAGAGAGAGAGAGAGAGCAAATGTTCTCTAACGAAATATTCACGAGTTGTTTTCCTGCATTGCTTGAGGACAAACTTCGAATAAATAGCAATTTCCTATCCTTTGCGCGTTACTTCCACTATTCCAGTCTATTTTTCTTAAGGAAATGTCAGTAACAATATACGAAATGGATTTCGCAACTTACTCTTATAAAAAAAAAATTGGGGGGGATAATGATATCTATTGATGTCACACCAGAACATAAGTAAAAATAATTTAGAAATAAAAGCTAAGAGAATAAAGAAATACTTATACAAAAACAATTCGAGCCATAACATACGCAGGCTGTTCCACATATAATGAAAATCAACGCAAGGCAAGACAGATATATCAGAAGGTCATCTTTCATACAAGCATATGCCATCGCCGTGTGACTTTAACGTTGGCCTAAAACAATCCATACGTAAATAAATGAAAAAAAATAAATAAAAAACATCGAAAGCAGAGCACAATTGTGACATTCCGGGGTGAAAAAACCTATGGCTAATCCAGTCCAGTCCAGGATAACAAGCCTTCCATTCAAACATCATTACTGCATCTTTAACACGCTTTAAAGGCCGACAATAACGCTGTATGAGTTTTGTGCGGGCAAACATTATTAGATCGACAACTGGTGCGAATCCACTGTCCAGTTGGACCAAAATTCGAGTTTTCATCCCCATAATTAGGTCGCACATATAAAATAATTGCGGATCAAAGTTTTCTCAGTGAAATGTTGAAACAGTCACATTGCAAACATGAGGCTGAATTGGAAATTATAAATATATATAAGTTGACGTCAATGCCGAATAAAAAAGTTGAAATAGACCCAAAGGTCACGCGAGCGAAAAACAGACTCGTCTTTCAAATAAATATAACCTTGACCAAGAACTAAATAAAGATGAATGAAAATGGCAAAATTTACTTTGTTTCATTCAATAAAACCATTGAAATATTCGTACGTGTGAGTGATACAAAGAAGAGTAAAGAAAATTGTTGGCGAATAAAAACTAACATATCAAAAGAAAGATAATAAACGACTACATCGTTTTGCTATTTGGATAAAGCACTGGCACAATGTACACCGTAAAAACTAGACGAAATAACTGAAACAAATAAATTTAAAAAATGGCACTCAGTCCTCGAAAATTTATTTGCGAAGAATTCCCCACCACTGCCTGAAACAAAGAACAAACAAACGATAAGCCAAAGCCTGGGCTAATTTATAACCTCCGAATACCTTCATTGTTTGTAAAATTCATTAATTCTGTTGATCTTTATTGAGCTGTACCAGAACCCAACCAGCAATTTGCGTCAGGCGTGATCTATATGCGAGGTTCGGGGACTCAATAGAACGCAACTATTCGCTCATAAGGAGCCATTACGGAACTCCTCTCGCAAACAGATCATATTTCTTAACTTCCGTCCAAATCCAGTGCAGAGAAAAAAGGAACACTGAATATTTTAGATGTTCAACAGAATACTTTTCGCATTACAGGATGACAAATGACATGGAGTACGCAGCAATACCCGTTTCCGGTTAAACGATTCGTCAGAGCAGAATTATGGAGTCTTGCGGCCGTTTATGGGCTTCTAAATGTCAACAAAGCAGGAGAACATTCGCTACAATTTAGTGGAAGGCAGTTATTTATAGGAAGGGGGAACACCCACCGAAATAAAGCTGAGACCTTAATACTGGCCTAACTAGTTTACTGAGAGAGAGAGAGAGAGAGAGAGAGAGAGAGAGAGAGAGAGAGAGAGAGAGAGAGCAGCGATACTTGGTGCATCGCCTTTGGTTGCAATATATGCAGATACCACGTTCGTACGTTCGTTAGTAGGCCAGCCTTTGTAGGAATGAATTCCTAATTTGCGAATTTCCACCGCCCTAACGGAAGCAAGATTCCCCAGATTGTAAAGGATCGAAATGCTAAACATTATCAATTAAAAGTTAAATCAGGTGACCATCTTAAAGACAAAATATATAATATTTTAATACTGAGAATTTAATGATTAGGCAAACGAAAAAAACCTGTTTACTAAATTCGACTTAATTATGTCCACCAAACCAATAAAAATATTAATGAAACCTACCCTCTCTCTTTCGCTGTCTCTACTATATACCAGGTGTTTACACACGCACACACACACACACACAACACAGGGTATATGCTAAAAGCGTTTTTGGTCACTCGGTGAACAAACGCGACCAAGTAATTTACATATATATATGTATGAATATATATACATGTATATATATATATATATATATATATATATATATATATATATATATTATTTCTTTATTTATTTGTGTGTGCGCACGTATATGTATATATATATATATATATATCTATATATATATATATATATATATAATATTATAGTCGCGTTTTTTTCCCCGAGTGAGCAAAAAAACTTTTTACATATACCCTGTGGGGAGCGGGGGGAGGGAGGGGGAGGGAAGCGGTCCATTGGGCTAGCAACCTCATTCCAGGATTCTTGTTTGAATTGAATTGAATATAGAGTTTAGGCCAAAGGCCAAACACTACGACCTATGAGGTCATTCAGCGCTGAAACTGGGAATTGACAGCAAAAGGTTTGAAAGGTGTAACAGGAGGAACACTTGGCAGTTGCACTATGATTCAACCATTAGGAAAGGGTGGAAATTAAGATACAAGAAAGAGAATATGAAAGGAGGTACAGTAAAAGGGACGAAAGTGGTTGGAGCTAGGGCCGAAGGCACGCTGCAAAGAACCTTAAGTAATGCCTACAGCACCGCATGAGGTGTACTGTATATATATATATTATATATATATATATATATATATATATATATATATATAAGCGAATACAATAGGAAAAATAAAAGGCAGAAATTCGCAACGAGCACTTTCGAACCCATACACTACACTGCAAATGTATCGTTTAATATCAAATTCACTCAATATTGGAATAAGCACGAAAAGGAAATAAGCGATAAGCGATCCTTCACCAGTGGGCTCGAACCACTGAATGTTGCTGTGCGACGACCACTGGACTACAAAATTCCCATCGGCATTTACTAGGAGGTGAGTAAACTCGATATTAAATATTAAACAATATTTGCAGCCGAATGTTGGTAAATATGGAAGGTTTCATGGGGTATGGGGCCCAAAAAATCATATATATATTTATATTATATATAATATATATATATTATATATATATAATATCTATATATATATATAATGTATTACGTATATATTACTACCTATACATATATATTAACCAATATATAATATATATATTATATATATATTATTATAGGTATATATATTATATATTATATATATATAATATATTGTATATAGATATATTATATTAATATTATATATAATATAATAAATATAAATTATATATATTATAATAATATATATATATATATAGGTATATATAGATTATATATATTATATATATACGGGTTCCAACCTTAAACAACCATTCCTCTGCTGTCCCATTGTTTTATTGTTTTTAGCCTAATTATTGTCATTCCTTGTGCTTCTTGACGTTTACTTTTAGTGTGTTTTTATCTTTGATGATGAAACGTTGGTTAAGTGTTGAGCTGTTTTTGGCTGTGGTTTTGTGAATATATGACTTTTACTTTTTATTATATTTGTTGCTTTTATGTTTGAGTAATTTAGCTAAAAAAAATTTTAATGTTCTTCTCGTCATTTGTAACTTGTTTAGTACTTATAGTCTATTTTTATCAAGTGTGCATGTAATTTAAGTGTGAGAGTTGTAATTTTACCATCAAACTGTTTTAACTTTTCAACTTGTAATCAGGTTTTATTTTATGTTAACATATTATACTTTATTTCGTAGAAATATCCCTGAAGATCTGGC
>NC_087213.1:72305802-72308302 GCF_015104395.2 Macrobrachium nipponense | reverse complement strand
ATACACCCAGACTCAATAATACCGTTACATACAATAATCTCTATCTATCCCCCTGTCTCATGGAAAGATTAGAAGCGTATGCGGAAATGCTCACACAATAACAAATACATACATACACATATTATAGACATGTATACACACACAGATATATATATATATATATATATATATATATATATATATATATATATATATATATATATATAAAACTAAACAGCCTCCCGGCTACTCAGCCAGCTTTAGAAGTGAGGCTGCAGGCTCCATCTCCTTTCTAGGTCCTAGTTGACCCGGGTACACAATTATAGCTGGATAGCCTGGTGGATGATAGAACAGCAGCGATCCACGGACCTATCAAAAATGAATTGAGCGCTGTATCACTCGGTCACAGAGAACACTTTTGCTGACTACATATTCCAAATGTGGTCATAACATCAATGACAGATTTCTCTCTCTCTCTCTCTCTCTCTCTCTCTCTCTCTCTCTCTCTCTCTCTCTCTCTCTTCAGATATCACTTTCTCATTATTATAATATTATAATCATAATAACCCATCGATCAATATTTATCAGCCTGACATGAGACACGCAACACTACCATTTCTCTAACATTGTCTCACTTTCTAAACACTTCTTTCCCTTCATCATGAATGGCATTAATACCCAATGGAGATTCTCTACAAAAGAAGAAAAAAAAAACCTAAACAACCTTTCGCGCAAAGCAAGTATAATGGAGCATATGCCCACAAGGTCAAAATAATACCCCTGATCCTGTTATTTTCTATTTAGTCTAACAATAAACTGTGGCGTCCCATGACATTTCCATTTATTTATATTACCTTTGGATGAAGTATTTTTAAACAAAGTTCATCAAAAGGTCACACTTCGATAAAGCTGTAGGCGGTTTTGTTACATTAATACACACCCAACGTCTGTTTCTTTAATTATAATCTATATAAAGATTTTAATACAGATGTATCCAGAGCTTAGCAAGAATCTGCGCATTGTGGGGGTTATGGGGTTGGAGGGTCAAATGCCAAGTATTCTAGTCAAGTATGTTTGAGGATGAATTACATATAAATGACCAAACTTTCAGAGAAGTTCTAAAATGACTTGGGAAACTTAGCGAACCTGGTTAATAATAATACTGATGCCCATAAAAATACACTTATACTTAAGCAGTCCTATCTATGTTGAAAAGGAAAATCTACCTTAACGCGTTCCCTGAAGGGAAGAGAATTCTCGAATCACCACACATTCCATCCTTTACTAATACTCTGCAAATACTCAAAACGCATTATTTCATGAATTCACCCAAAATAAACATTTACAAAACTTAACACTCGATCTCCATTATGTTCACATCGTGATATCATTCCATACATAATGTCAGACTCAATCCCGTATTGCAGGCCAACTAAATATGCATGAAACACGTCAATTGGATATTGAATAAATGTTTTACTACTGTATAAACTCTTAACTAACTTTATTGAATTAATCTTGTCATCCCCAAACTCAACTTTTAAAATTACACATATTCGCTCATAAATATTTGTAAACACGTTTGCATGTATATATATATATATATATATATATATATATATATATATATATATGTATATATATACATACATATATATATATATATGTATATATAAATACATACATATATATATATATATATATATATATATATATATATATATATATATATATATATATATATGAATGGTATAAGGTAATGAGAATTGATAAAATGGGTGTCTTCCTATTCCATTGGAATAAAAGAAGAAAATATAGCGTGGCATTTTTGTTTATGTATCATCAATTTCAAATAATTCAGTCTCAACCAGATATGATAAGAGGAGAAACACGGACAGTGGAGGTTCAGTGTTATCGACGATAAGATATTACATGCACCGAAGTAAGGAGATGTTTAGGTATTTTAAATTTACTGTTTATTATGCTGCAATATGAAGTACATAAAGTGACAACTATATGCAACTTACTCTAGAAGAATAGTTATATTCTTCATAACACCAATATTGTTTTCCTTGTGTCATCAGCCCTGCAAACCAACAAACTGGAAGGAACGAAACAGCAGCCATACCGGAGTTCGAAAGTTTTCCAATAAAGCAACTCGTATTGAAAAGGACGAGGAAAACAAGAGGCGACTGCAAAAATCAAAGCTAACTTATCGTTGTAGAAAACTGGAATTTTGAGTCTGTATAACAAAACAATAGCTGTCCATTCACCGATAGAAATCCATTGTTATAAATTCTAAACAAAAATGCAAGCAACTAAAAATGCACAACTAGATGATTATCAATTAATGGAAAATTAAAGTTGTTATTCAATTATACACAATAATATAGCCAAAAATACACAAGAACCTTAAATGATCAGTGGAAACGTATAAAAACGAAGACATTTTATTGCATTTTTTTATATAAAACTTTGCATTTTGATATATGTAAAATAAAAAAAACCATAATATTTAAAG
>NC_087213.1:72253302-72303302 GCF_015104395.2 Macrobrachium nipponense | reverse complement strand
TCTATTATTCAGGGCATCATAAATGCAAGTTCCAGGAGCCACTTTTGTAAGTACATGTGACATATCAGTAGGTAGTATTGACGACGCAGAGCCAGAGGTTCGCAAGTTACTAGGAAAGATGATAGTAACTGATATGGCAGACTGATAACTGGGCACTTACTCTGGAGGGGGTGCCAGGGTATGGTGAGGGTGGGTATTAAGAATCTCCTGGCTAAAACATTCACAAGGAAATAATGAAAATAAAGGACAGATGTAAAAGTAATATAAATGGTAAAGTAGATATACAATCAGAATGTCAATTAATTTAATATTGCAACCTTTATAATGGCTATACTTTTTCGTTACCCCAAAGGGCATTAAATACAGATTAGAACGTTATCATGGCGTTTAAAGTGTATCAGAGGCTGTAACACCTCTGACATGTACATCTGCCCATATCTAGGAATATGGGGGGCACTCTTGTGGTAAGAGCTTTATGGCTCTGGGACATACTCGTGTGGTAAGAGCCTTATGGCCCTGGGGCATACAATTCAAGATTTATCATACCTGTGATGGCATTGTATGAAAGTCCAACGACTCATGGGACCAGAAGATCTAGCAATTGTCCCTCGGCATAGGCAGTGCGTAAATCAAAGGAGGGCATCTTAATAAGGAATAAAATAAGGTTTAGAATAACACTAACAGGGTAAAGAAAAATGGTACGAGAAGAATCAGTGACAGTGATAAGAAGGAGTAATAGAGGAAGATACCTGGCATCCTTCTCAGGATAGAGGTGCCAAAGTTCTCCTTAGGATAGAGATGAGGCACTGTGCCAAAGGGCACTAGTGTGAAGGAGAACTCACCGACTCTCTTAGTCTACCTGGAGCTTCTATACCAAGGACCCTTCTTTCTTGGAACTCATTGAAGTCGGTATGTTGACGTCGTAGGACGACTTGGGGGGAACAAAGCCTGATGAAGATATAGGAGTGGAAGCTGCTCCAACTACTGCAACAACTGGAACAGAGGTATTCTCTACAAGCTTCAACACCAGTTGTTGAAGCTCCTCAAGTTTATCGGCCATATGAGATATGGTAAAATCCTTAATCAAGGGTTTGTCTGCTGAGGACGTAAGGGGCTCACAAGTTAACGTGACAGACTCAGGCATGGGTTGCAAGGCTGCGGCTTTGAATGAGCTTCCAAGGTGGTCATGAGAACCCGGAAGGGTTCCTAGTGAAACTAACATGCTCTCTGTTACCAGCACTGGTAGCGGTGCCAAACCGGAAGTCAAGAGGTGATTCTGACTGGGATCTATTGGAGGGAGACCTGAGGCATGTTCTTGCACTAGCACTGGGGCAGAGCCAGACACAGGTCTTAGATTGATCAAGGGTGCCACATTTTGGACAGGTAGAGGCTGGCACTGCTCATGGCATGCAAGGGGCACTGGCACTGATTCTGGATTAAACTTGGGATCTCCAGAGAGGAGCCCTAGCAAGTGCCTTGGCAGTGGCATCAGGCCAGGGCCAGGCACTTAGGTTAAACTTGTTAATCACTTGCCATTCGAGACGGATGGAGCTTGGCACTGTCCAGGACGCTCAAGTGACACTGGCAGTTGAAAGTAAGCTGCTTAGGACCTCTTGATGAAATATTTGTATGCACACACACACACACACACACACACACACACACACATATATATATATATATATATATATATATATATATATATATATATATATATAATGTGCACGATATAAGCCTAACCAATACCTATCAAAATTTAATTTAAAAATAAATTTCAGCAATCTAAAGCTAAAGCTAAGCGCGGGACCGACGAAGGTCCGAAAACCTATATTACAATAACTCATACCCAACGGAACAAAGTGCCTTACATTTCATGTATGTATTGTTCGTGGAAGGGAACTTAATAAAGGACTGACCAGGCGGACTTTTACCGATCGAAAGCCATGAATCCTGACTCGACACTCCGTGATCTCATTTTGGAAAAACGTTCCAGCTTCATCCAAATATCAAAGGAAGCCTGATCTAACTGCGTTTCATTTATGCTTATTAGAGCTTCATTGTTGCACAAATGTGCCGGTTAAAAGTCTGCTGCCTTCGGACATAATGCATTCTTCTGGAACAGTAATGAGCTTGGTACAATTAAATGCCTCAGTAGCACAGCATTAATAATTAGAACCAATCTGTATAAAAATTTCCCTTCATTTACATTTCTGTCAATAGATTGAAAAATGATTTGCATGCATACGAAGGAAACGTCCTCAAAAGGTCATTGACATGAAGGTGTGTGTGTGTGTGTGTGTGTGTGTGTGTGTGTGTATGAGCGAGCGAGGGAGGGAGCGCGCGCGATAGAGAGAGAGAGAGAGAGAGAGAGAGAGAGAGAGAGAGAGAGAGAGCTGGAAGGAGGGTTGTGTGGGGGTACGTAACATATTATCCCATTTCCTCAAGTTACCACGGAGGGAAGGATCATTTGTGAACAAAAGTTGAATTGACCTTCCCATCATCATGAGAACGATAAAATGTGCTAAAATATCACTATTTAATATATATTATATATATATATATATATATATATATATATATATATATATATATATATATATTTATATATATATATACTAGCTAACCAATCCGGCACTGCCCAGGAAAACTCTGAATGACAACCAATAAACCATCTCTTTCTCTCCTTCTCTAATCTCTCTCTCACACCTCTCCCTCTTATACTCTTTCCCGTCCCTGTTAAGTTAGTTGCTTCAGTTATATTGTCCAGCACTTTTGACATTTTATATTTCATCACTTCTCATCCCCCATTCCTATTGGGGCTCAACTTGGACTTGATGGGCATTGGGAGTGTCTGTATCCATCCTAATGACACCAAAAAGTATGGATTAGGCATTAATATCTGTCATTTTTTACATTTTATTTTTTACCCCTTCTCACCCTCCTTTCCTATTGGGGCCAGACTTGGACTCAGGGGCATCGGGGATGTTACTTTCACCTCGGCGACCTCAAAAACTACAGATTAGACATTAATATCTGTAGTTTTCGGTCATTTTTACATGTCTCCCTCTTCCCACACACTTCTCAACTCCCCACACTAACAGGACTGAACTTAGACTCAAAGGGCATTGGGAGTGTCACTATTCATCTCAACGACCTCGAAATTATGGAGTAGATACTCATATCTATCGTTTTCAGTTACTTTTACTCGTCACCCCCTTTCCCACCCTTTTTCACTACCTAACAATCAGGGCTGAACTTGGACTTGAAGGGCATCAGGAGCATCATTTCTCGACCTCGAAAACTATGGATTAGACAATAAAAGCTGTTATTTTCCATAATTTTTACATTTCACCACCTTCCCACACCCCCTATTACCCAATCAATGGTCCGATTTTAATTCTGTTGTCACTATGACCTTCCCTGGTTTGATATTGACTTATATTTAGAAGCTCACCAAAACAGTCAGGAGATGTGGATTTTTATAGCGTTCATACAAACAGACCATTTCCGGTTTAAATATACATATAAGATATATGTATATATATACACACAAACATTTATAAGCTTACATACATACATACACACATATTTATGTATATGTATATTTATGTATGTGTATGTTAATAATATATCATATATATATATATATATATTATATATCATATATATTATATAATAATTATATATATATTTATACAATTATATATATATTTATATATTTAATATATATATATAAATATATATATATATATATATATACATATATATATATATCTTTATAATATATATTATTATATATATATATATAAATATATTTCTCTGGGCATTCATTCATTTTGAATGCACGTACAAGTTCTCTGATATAAAATAATGTAAAACCTTGTGGCGTTTTAAGTAGGACCACACAAATTGGGAAAACAGTGGTCTTGAAAACCCATCTCTCAAATTAACGATTCTCTATGGAACCCACTATCGCATTAGTGGCTATGCCTCTCTCTTTCTTGATGTCTCTCCCTTGTACTCCCTTTTGTCCAACCCATACCTGAGACCCAGATGTCAACGGATGCTGGCAAAAGACCGCAAAATCTAACAGTAATGTCCCACATTTGTCCTGACATGTGAGAATGGGAAAAGGCAGGAATTTAGCAGTATATAAGGACAGAGGTCAAGGGGTGCAGAGCATTTCATAACAAGCCAGCAGCCTGGGGAGAACTCTTGTTGATTGATCTTTGGTTGATTTTCCCTTAAGACCCCATTGATTTAATTGTACTTGAACTTTCGTTAATCTTGTTTACATGCGTAGCCCCTTCATGTTAGATGCACAGTGATCCCAGGTAAGGACACACTAGACGCTTGCAAGGCCATGGTTGTATCAATAAATAAATATATATATATATATATATATATATATATATATATATATATATATATATATATATATATATATATATGTATATATATATATATATATATATATATATATATATATTGTCATTCGTTATGGCCATTCCACCATTTTATCTTCACATATGAGAGAAGCAGCATGGCAATTTGAACGAATGCAAGCTTGGTGGCTCTATCCAGAGCCTTGCCACGCACCCACCTATCTTAGACCAGTCTACTCCCCGAGGTCTCTTACTTTCAGACGCCACCGCAAGACAACAGCGCCAAGTTGGCACCCCCCCAAATGGGGAATTGTGATGCAAGTCTAGGCCTAAGACAAAAGGGACAATGAGTCGGCGACCAGTAGAAAATCCTCCAAGGAAGTACCCCCCAACTTTCGAAGGATGAGGGGTCGAACGCCGAAAGCGTGGGTGGCCATCTTCACCTACTGAGAGTCTTATGGAACGGACCTCCTGTCCTCTGTCCGCCCCTTCCTGAGAGGCAACTGTCTCTCCCTTCACAAGGTAAGGTGTCTGTTGTATGAGAACCTCGTACCATAACCTATCCTTCCTCCTTCCCCAGGATAACATCCCATCCTTCCCTCCTATCCGTACAGAAAGAAATCCTATCCACCAATCCTTTGTTCCTCTCTCTCTCCTACCCCCTGGCATACCCTCGTGGCGAGCTTTGCTTGAGACCGTTTTCCCCTTGCCCTGAGAGTAGCCTCTCTTCATAATGTCTAAGCGCTAACCCTTTTGTAAATATAGCTGCAGTCATGTGTAATTAATTATAAGACTTATTGCTACTTCCATTACTATAAATAATCTGTATAAGTTACATAGTGCAGTGTAAGTGAATGGTTAAGTGGATTAGCGAATCTGTGCATATTATTTAGTGTTTAATTGTCGTAAATTTCCCTTCCTGGAGATGAGAGTACTTTTGCTGAAACTTCCACGTATGGTTACGAACCATAGCACACCACTCCACTCCAGAGAAGCGCCTTGCAGCTTCAAGCTTCAGCGGTTAACCACAGTTAACCTAGTATTATTTATATATAATATTATATCCGTTGTGCTCTCTTTTGTTACTACATTTATAAAGTAATTGTTAAATATATTTATTGCCATTATTTAGTGTCTGTATGCCGGCTGGCGACCTCCAAACTTCCTTCTTTTTATCTATATAAATTATGATACATGTATGCGAGTAATAAACAAGGCAAAAGCTTGATCATATCATAAAACTGGTGACCTTGCCAGGATGAGCGTATGACTGTCCGGTGGATTGAGAGATTCACCAGGGACCTCCCCATGGTTGTATTGAAAGTGAAAACGCCCCAGCTCAGTCAACAGTGCAGGTTGGGGGTCACGACTGACTTACGCCGTGAGGGTTATGACCTTCTCCTGGGGAGGGACCTCCTGGAGGGAGTTCAGCGTGTGCCCCTAAGGTGCATGAAAGCAGCTGAACCTGAGCCTGAGCCTGAGCCTGAACCTTTGGACACAGTACCTGTAGAAGATGACAAGTGGCTTGATGAAGATCAAGAGCCCTCATCTCCCAGCCATGAGTCCGAGCCTCGTACACATGACCAACTGTGCTGCTTACCACCTCCGTGGATAGCTCTCCACCAAGCACCAGCTCAGGGGACCCAGGAGGCACCAGTGAGGCTCCCATCACCACGGCCACCCTGAGGAGCAGGACCGAGCTCATCCGTTTCCAACAGTTGAATGAGACCCTTAACCATTATCGGGAAGCTGCCTATTTGGATGAAGCAGAAGTAGTGAATCTCTCTAAGGAGACCTTTTTGTTGAAGGATGAGGTACTCCTTAGAGTCACCCAAGGTGCCCATGAACCCGCTGAAGTGCTACACCGGCAAGTAGTTGTTCCCCGTAACCTCAGATTAGCTGTGTTTGGCATGGCCCATGAGAGGGACTGGGAGGACACTTTGGCATGAAACACACTACCCAGCAAATCCAGCGTCAATTCTTCTGGCCAGGCCTGCCCAAGAGTGTTAAGGCTTACATAGCCTCCTGCTTGACCTGCCAGGTTGCTGGGAACCCAAACCAGGTAGTGCCAAGGGCGCCTCTCCAGCCCATCCCTTCTGCAGGCATTCCCTTCCATGACGTCTTGGAGGATTATGTGGGTCCCATGCCACGGAGTAAATGTGGAAATTGTTACCTACTAACAATGATTGATCAGTTCCCTCGGTACCTGGAAGCCATTCCAACCCGAAGTGCCAATGCCCGCCACGCTGTCAGGGGAATGACCCAGTTCTTTTGTAGATTTGGTTTCCCTATAACCATTCAGTCAGACAAGTGCCCCCACTTCATGGCAAAGGAGTTTAAGGAGGTGGTGGACTGCCATGGCATTTGCCACCGGACCTCTACGGCATACCATCCAGAGAGCCAGGGCCTCATGGAACACTCCCATCAAACACTGACAAAGTTAGGAGAGATTGACTGGCCCGATTGGGAGGAAAATTTGCCCTACGCTCTGTTTGCCCTCTGCCAGGCACGCTCAGAAACCACCAGGTACAGCCCTTTTGAGCTGCTATATGCTCACTCCACACATGGGCCCCTAGATATACTCTATGAGGCTTGGGAAAACCCCTCCAAGGCCTCCTGGCTAGAAGAGCTGCCGGACATACAGGCTAAATTGCAGGCTGCATGGGATGTTGCCAAAGCTTCAGAGACAGTGGCACAGACTAGTATGAAAGAGTCGGGTGGATCGAGAGACTCAGGAACAGAGTTTTGAAGTGGGAGACCAAGTTCTGGTACTCCGCACTGGAGAGTGGAGGCTTCTAAGCACAAGGTTCATGGGCCCCTACAAGATTCTGGAAAAAGAAGGGCAAATTAAACTAGCTAGTGGATTGTGACACTAGGGGGGGAAAAGTGGCTCCATATCAATCTCCTTAAGCCCTACCAAAAGAGCAGCGAAATGGTGGGGACAGTCACCCAGGTTTCCTCACCCCAGAGTAGTTCTGATGTCCTAGCCAATTGTGAACTGATCACCCCTGCATTAGATACTGCAAAGAGGAATAACATCAGGGGATTACTCCTTCAGCACCCACAGGTTGTGCGAGACACTCTAGGTCGCACCCAGCTCTTGGAGCATAAGATTGACTTGCTTGCAGGAACAAGCCCCATCCGGCAAAATTACTACCGGCTTAACCTTCAGTGGGCTGAACCGGTGGCGGCACAGGTTAAACTACAACTGAACTTGGGTCTCATTGAGGAGAGTGAGAGCCCTTGGGCATCCCCTGTAGTCCTGGTGCCAAAGGAGAGGGGAGGAGACCGACTCTGCATTGACTTTCGCAAGTTGAATGCCGTGACCAAACCGGAATCCTACCCGCTCCCGCGCATCAAGGATTCCTTGGAGAGCCTAGGTGAATTTCCATTCCTAAGTAAGATAGACCTAGAGAAGGGTTACTGGCAGGTACCATTGGCCAAGGAGTCATGGCCCCTGACTGCATTCATTACATGGGATGGGCTTTACCAGCGTCGGGTGATGCCTTTTGGTCTAAGGAACGCACCTAGCTGTTTCCAGAAACTCATGAACAAGGTGCTACCAGGGATTCCTAACTGTGTGGTCTACTTAGATGACATTGTCATTTACTCCAAAACGTGGGAAGAACACCTCCAGGCCCTAAAAAAGGAGCTGGGCGCCCTCCAGAAAGCCAATTTGGTCATCAACCTGAAGAAGTGTACCTTGGGAGTGTCCGAGATCACATACCTGGGCCACCATGTAGGAGGGGGCAAAATAATGTCAAAGGATGCCAACATCTTTGCAATACAGAACATGCCCAATCCAAAAACTAAGAAGCCCAGCAGTTCCTGGGAATGGTGCAGTACTTCCGGAGATTTGTGCCAAAGTTCTCCCAGGTAGCCGCTCCCATCACTGACCTATTCACAGGAAATAACCAGTTCCTCTGTACAGAGGAATGTCAGGAAGCCTATGACCATCTGAAGAGGGTCCTCATGAGTCTCCCCGTGCTCCGAACACCTGATTGCTCTAAGCCTTTCTCAATAGCAGTAGACGCCAGCGATGCAGGGGTCGGTGCTGTCCTCCTCCAGGAGGAAAACCAGGTGTGTCTTCTGTCTCCTATCTCTCAAAGAAATTGAACCCAGCTCAGACAAGGTATAGTACGATCGAGAAGGAGTTCCTTGGCATGGTCTTAGCCCTTAAACATTTTGAATCCTACCAGGCTGACCATAAGTTCCCACTGACAGTCCTGAGGACCATAATCCTCTAATCTACCTCACTCAGTTCCATAACAAGAATACAAGGCTCATGAGGTGGTGTATGGACCTCCAGGACTACAGCTGGAAGGTTGAGCACATAAAGGGCACAGATAATAAGATAGCAGATATGCTGTCTCGGCATTAGTACCTGATGCACAATGCCATCTATATATAGAACTTCGACTGTAGGTTGCATGAATGTTGTATTGATCCCTGGTGGCCTCCCCAGCTCCACAAACTGAGGAGCCACCTTGGCCCCATTTATTTGCTCATGTATTTACCTCTGTCATTTTGGATGTTGTATTGAGCCATGGTGGTTTCCCCAGCCTCACAAACTGAGAACCCATCTTGGTCCCATTTTATTTTATTTTTTTCTTTTATTTTATTGTTTTTTATGACATTTACTTTGTTTTGCTTTAGTTAGCGTCATGCCATTATTTGTTCCTTTGTTTTATATTCCATATGAACTCAATGAAAATTGTTTCATGCATGCCTTATAGCCCACTTGCTTCATTTAACTGGCAGTTAACGTTAACCTCACAGCAATTTATTTAAGAGATTTTGACCCCTGGTGGCAGCTTAGCAATTAGTTCATTCGAAGGATGGGGGTCGAACGCCGAAAGCATGGGTGGCCGTCTTCACCTACTGAGAGTCTTACGGAGTGGACGTCCTGTCCTCTGCCCGCCCCTTCCTGAGAGGCAACTGTCTCTCCCTTCACAAGGTAAGGTGTCTGTTGTATGAGAACCTCGTACCCTAACCAATCCTTCCTCCTTCTCCAGGATAACATCCCATCCTTCCCTCCTATCCGTACAAAAAGAAATCCTATCCACCGATCCCTTGTTCCTCTTTCTCTCCTAACCCCCGACGTACCCTCGTGGCGGGCTTCGCTTGAGACTGTTTTCCCCTTGCCCTGACAGTAGCCTCTCTTCATAATGTCTAAGCTCTAACCCTTTTGTAAATATAGCTGCTGCCATGTGTAATTAATTATAAGACTTATTGCTACGTCCATTAGTATAAATAATCTGTACAAGTCAAATAGTGCAGTGTAAGTGAATGGTTAAGTGGATTAGCGAATCTGTGCATATTAGCTAGTGTTTAATTGTCTTAAATTACCCTTCCAGGGGACGAGAGTACTTTTGCTGAAACTTCCACATATGGTTACAAACCATAGCACACCACTCCACTCCAGAGATGCCTTTACAGCTTCAAGCTTCAACGGTTAACCACGGTTAACCTAATATTATTTATATATAATATTATATCCGCTGTGCTCTCTTTTGTTACTACATTTATAAAGTAATTGTTAAATACATTTATTGCCGGTATTTAGTCTGTATGCCGGCTGGCGACCTCCAAACTTCCTTCTTTTTATCTATATAAATTATGATACACGTATGCGAGTAATAAACAAAGAAAAAGCTCACTCATATCATATATATATATATATATATATATATATATATATTATATATATATATATATATATATATATATATATATATATTAATATATATATATATATATATATATATATATATATATATATATATATATATGGTGTCTTAAATGTTTCTATCATTTCTTTTCACTGAGTGTTATTCGGGTTTATGACCAACGTACCCGGCATCATCTAAAATAATGATTCCACATATCCAAAGCCTTTATTCTTGACGCTTTTTGGTCGACAGCGTTGATTACAGAGCTTTCCGCTCCATTGCCGTCTTAATCGAACATCTACGATTCTCTAGGCTCTTCATCTACAATAGTCTTAGACTCTCGACCTCAGTTCCTCTTAAGTCTTACTAACCTTTATCATTTCTACTTGAAAAGTGGGAAGACCGAAATTTATTGGTTAATTCCTCGAAGGCTCGATGATATTTATTCTCATTTCAGAGCTTTACTTTACTTTATTGATCCTTTACTCTTAGTGCCCACATCAAAACTATTCAACCTCCTATGTATTTTTCCCATTCAATGAAGGATAAAACGGAAAATGATTAAACCCATCCTACTTTAAAAGTATTCATGGATATACTTAAGAACATAAAAAAAAAAAAACTGACTTAATGGACGGTCACAGGAGAAATGAACTGCTAGAGAATGACATATATATTTCTGTAAGCATAGACTGAGCAATCAAAGGTTATATTTAAAATCAAATCTTTTGAAGAATATGTTAAGTAGTGAAACCTTATGGGCTCAACGCAGCCGAGTGAGAGGTAGCGGGGAAAATGAAGCGAAATGAAGGGCTTTACCAATTCGACAGAGTTCAATTTCTTTGCAGATAACTGATTAGAAAAAACTTCGTTGTTTATCTTTACTGATTCTGCGACCCTTTCTGTTAATTCTGTGACCTTTTTTATTACTTACCCTATGAGAGAGAGAGAGAGAGAGAGAGAGAGAGAGAGAGAGAGAGAGAGAGAGAGAGAGAAATGACTGGCTGATTATATTTTACAGGAGACAAAAGGCTGTGTTGAATAGCACTGTGACGAAGGGTCTTCTTTTCTACAAAATATCTATAAGGAAAAATATGGGTTCACAGTGTGAAAAAAATGTGTGTACTCTTAATGCACTTTCGTAAATATCATTCAAACTTGTCTGGTGAATGCGCGAATGTCAATACAACTTGAAAATGCTTGTAGACCGTCACAGCCTCGAGATATTACACAATCAAACATCGCCCCTACAGCCCCTCCGCACCCTTGGCTCACGACTCATGATTGATTCGCAGCCTTTGATACCAGCGAATGTGAAATTGGTTCACATTTTAACCCAGCGACACAGAAACTTCTCACCGACGCGCACATTAATCAATCTATCACCGTAGGTAGGAATGTATACAGAACACGCGCTGATCCGGAACAGAAGCGAACGCCTGGCTGGAGCAAAATTGAGGTGAGAATTCGGGCGTTTTTAATCTCACACTAGAATGATATATGGGATTCGAAGGAAAGAATCTGGACTATCCTTGGCTGAAGGGCGACTTTAAAGAGGACAAATAAGTGGTAACGGAAGTAGACGACGGTGAAAGTTTCATTTGCTTATGCAGTGAAAAAAAAAAAAAAACTGGAATGCCTTGAATAGCATTCGATTAATTGCAGCGAGATACATTCTTTACAGACAAAAAAATTACATTAGTTATTACTGAAGGAAAATTTGAGATATCAATGGAAATTATACGTTACGTCAAAACAGTCTCGCCTAGGAATAAACCACAGCCGACTGGAATTGTATAAAATGGCGATGAAAAGGCTAACTGGGCTGAGACGGCCAGTGTAAAAGGAATCATCAGCAGAAAAAAAAAACCCAAAAAAAAAAAAAAACTTAAGGAACAGAGATTTCATGGGAGAACGGCGCACCCAAAAAAACGGCCGATTCTCATATTGGCTACCTCCAAGTGACGCCTGTTAATAATCTGAAAAAGCAATTAAGTACTTTTACTTAAAGGTTACGCTTTCTCAATCCAAAAAGATACCTAAACTTCAAACCATTTTTTACTGCATCGTCCGGTCACATCGGCGATTCCATTCACAAGGGTACTGGGAAAAAGTGCGAGTGTGTCAGTCGGAATGGGAGGCGGAGGCTGCTGCTGATGGGAAAAGGCCCATCAGCCAGTTTGATCTTTCCTTCAGAGAGGCACCAAGATATAAAAATATCTTTTTCGTTCATTTTATGAAATCAGAGCAAATCCAGTACGTTACTATTATGCTCTCTCTCTCTCTCTCTCTCTCTCTCTCTCTCTCTCTCTCTCTCTCTCTCTCTCTCTCTCTCTCGTTTGGTGCATATATACAAAGACTAGAAAGACAAACAGCTTCCTCAAGTTTCAGAAAAGGCAACACAAAATTTCTGTTTCTCCTAAACTTGCACACTACGTTATTCAGCAGCTGGAAGGTGCAAACGACCACGATCTTTATCTCGCTCCAATGTGGAGATATAGCGTTTTCCAATTCCTCTTCGCGTCGGATTTTATTTCCAAAATCATTACAAAGGCCATTCCCTAAATTCTAAAAGCCCTCCACCTAACACTGCGTACAGTTGCAATGTGAAAAATCAAAGAGGAAATGTCTGTTAAGTATTTTACTTAAAGGAGGATAATGTACTATATACTGAAATTAATTTATCTATTTCTTGTATTTCTGCCTCGTTCTAAGATCGCCATTATCAATGAAATCTGTGTAACCCGTTACATAAAAACAGTATTATATCTCATCTGATCATTACAGCTGGGCGGTTTTTTTTTTTTCTTTTTTTTACGACAAAAGAAGTAATGATCATTGTTTAATTTTCAGTTAATCTATTTTTCTTAGAACAAACGCATGCTCACATCCACATACAAACAGCCAAATATGTGTGCATATATATGCATATGTAAATAAATTCTTCTGTTAAAACAGGATACGTTCCAAGTATAAAAGACCCATCAAAACACTTTGGTTTAAAGCTTATGACTATATTTCGGTGGACTGGCTACTTGATAAGGGTGGGAGTCAGTCCACCGAAATATAGTCCTAAGCTTTAAACCAAAGATACACACATACACACACACACACACACACACACACACACACACACACACACACATATATATATATATATATATATATATATATATATATATATATATACATGAATTAAACTACAAATGTCCTTTAATATGCAATTCGCTCTACCTCGGAATTAACATATTTTTATACGATTATCAGTGACGCCTGATTTCTCCTATGACAGCAAAAATACTTATGGAGTACCTGTAAACAGTTTCCCATTTGATCTATTTTTTGCCTATAAAGTGTATAATACACACACACACACACACACACATATATATATATATATATACATATATATATATATATATATATATATATATATATATATATATATATGAATGCATGCAAGCATAACAGCAAAAGAGGCAAAATTTTCATTGTTGCTTGTTTCCTTTACTTTATCATTACATTTATCCTATTTTGCAGCTTGCCATATTATATACTTGACTTGCAATGGAACACGAACGCCTTACAGCATCCCAAAGTGAAAAATATATCTTTATAACATCCCATGGACATATATTTCCAGAGAAAGGCCCACTTCTCATAGAAAAAGGAACCGCACACAAAAAAAAAGCCTCCTACTTTCTTACGTATAAAATACCCCACTCGAGTACTAAGCGACTCTTATATGCCATAGAAAAGGGAGGGACAGAGAGAAAGAACGAGACGAAATGCATCCTGCTTCCTTTATGTTGACATACACTTTACGGGGCAAACTATGCGGAAGGCATAACCCCCAACAGCCAAAGTTAACCGTGAACACACATAAACAAGAATGACCTAAGGCTCCCGATACTCATTGCAGTGTCTGGGCATCGGAGAAATGTCTCCCGAGTGGAAAATCGAGTCAATAGATGGTTCCAAGGTGATAAATTGCTCGGGTCCTGCATAAGCAAGGACATATCCGCAGTACAGGCGTATGGTGACGCCAAAGTCGCTTTTAGCAATAAAACGTCACTTATATGAGCATTAGGGCCTTGGTTATTTATCCATCTATCTCCATGCTGGTGGCTGGAGTACAAAGGGGCACAACAACACCAACTGGTTTCCTGGAGGTCGTATTGGCTTCACACTCCAGGATCGAACCCCCCCCCCCCCCCAAAAAAAAAAAAAAAAAAAGTATTTGATCAAGGTACTTTGAAAAATGGGATGATTCAGGGGTAAGTGGCAGGGCAACCAAAATTTCAAATGGAACGTGAATCTTCAAGATTAATGTATTAAAAAACCAGCGTCAATTACAAAAAATGAAGGATCATTAGATATTACACCGGAAGTGCCCGGATATATATATATATATATATATATATATATATATATATATATATATATATATATATATATATATATGTGTGTGTGTGTGTGTGTGTGTGTGTGTGTGTGTGTGTGTGTAACTGAATCACGAGAATTTGGAACGTGATGAATATATAAATAAAGGTTAAAGCCACGAAGGAAAGTGAAACAGTTAAGTGCTGCGAGATCTTTCGACTCAAGGTCCTTTACTTAGCTAAGTAAAGGACCTTGAGTGGTGGCTTTTACCTTTACATACATACATATATATATATATCATATATAACATATATATATCATATATATATATAGTATATATAAATATATTATATATATACAGACATACATACACACAGTGTGTCTGTATGGGTGAAGGAACTGACACCAGCGATAAGTTTTGTAACCAATGAGAACTCAAAGGCCATAAATAACTCGCAGAATCCCATCCAGCTTATGATCACCGCAACGTTTTCCTTTACACCTCTATTTGGAATTGACTGTGAAATGAATAAGAGACAATTTCCCCACTCTCTGCGCTATAGAGTTGCGGGTCTACTAAGCCTAACTTTTTTTTTTTTTTCGCCCCAAAAACGACAGTGGCCCAGAAGCCATCTCAGGGAAGCAGGACTAAGAAGGAATCAGACAGGATAAGACCCTCTTCCAAAGACGAGGAACCATCCCACAAAATATCTATCAGGGGTGACGTCATAAGTAATCACTCTATTTGGATAGACCGACCAACGCAAGTACAGACACACGTACATAAATAGGATCTCTCCTAGATCGTGTCCTCAAGGGGTACGTTATCTAGGACTATTATTTCTTTGTTGTCATTATCTTTACATTTACAGTCTTATGTTTATGTTTTTACGGTAATCTGGAACGGGTTTGTAGTAAACACGTAGCAAAGGTGGATACATACCTGGCTTAAAAGTGTGGGGGTCACTATCTAGAAAAGATCCCATAAATGTATCTATTTGTGAGTATGCAAGAATAATGGGAGAGAGAAATACAGTTTAAACACGCAATGTGACATCTTCAGCCATCCGCAGATTATAATGGTGTCAAATTAATTTCCGAGTTAACTCCGCCAACGGAGATAGATGATGTAATTTTGAACTCGTGGGTGTGTTTGTTTGTCTGTTATTAATTAACAGTAATTTGATGACACTTGGTATTTAAGTTCAACAGTTAACATTCTCCAGATTACGTAAGCTCAACAATTAACATTTTCCAGATTTTTTTTTTTTTTTTTTTTTTTTTTGGGGGGGGTGGGGGGGGGGAACTGGCTCAGAGTTAACAATTTGTTGGTATAGAAAATATTTGCGCTCTATGAAAAACATTTCCTAAGTCAGTCATATTGGGAAGGTTATTAAGTGAATAAATCTGTTGAGTGTCTGTTAATTTCTGCCTAACGGTGAATGAGATGGACTGCTAAACCTCACATACCGAGATAAGGATTTTTTTTCGAAGCCATTTAATATAACTGGTTGTTTATCGTCTATAACTGAAAGCTTTAGTACTGACTACATGACAGAGAAAGAATTGGTAAACTACTAGATTAATTCTATGACAATGAACAGTTTCTATTGAAACGGGCATAAGGAATACTTCTAAAAGTCTGGCTTCGAAGGGCTGAATAAGCAAAAGCAAACGTCTGGTTATCACACAAAAAACTTACACGACAAGAATTTACTGATATTAGCTCTTATAAACAAAGATCTGATTCCAACCTCACCCTACATCCTGGACCCTTGGGTAAATTTTATCCTTCATAAAAGAGCACATAAAATTTCTAATTATTAACACCATTTTAAAAGGGTACTTTATACCTTAGCCACGAACGTAGAGTAAACATGTTCCACAGATAATGGTGATTCATTAACTATAAAATTCCCTGAGAAATATCTCAAAGGACAATTTACCGTCATAATCCGTCTAAAGTAACAGAAATTCCTTACTCAACTGTCATCTCTCAACATGTACAGAACCATGAAAATTTCAGCTAACGTTGGCTACGTGGCAATGAAATTTATAAGAAAATTCTAGCAGCAAGAAATATAACACTTAGATTTTATGATAATTTTTGGTAAGGTTTATATAAGCAGATATTCTTATAATAACGGCAAGAATCTAAAACCGATAACATAAAATGATCAACCACAATATGTGTCTGTGTACTAGAAAGGGTACTATAAAATAGCTGGACTAAATGTATATATGTATAAATATCTACATATATATATATATATATATATATATATATATATATATATATATATATATATATATATATATGTCTGTGTGTGTGTATACATATATACAAATAATTTCAAATATTTTTTCTTTATTGTAATAAAAGCATTTCATTAAAAAACCATAAATTATAATAAAAGCAAAGTTATTATAAGGTTTTAAGGCAGTTTTCCAAAATTAAATGACAATAAACTGAGGAAAAAGCGAAGAAACGAAACAGAAATTTTATACAGAAAAAAAAATCAAATAGAAAAATGGGAGGACTTCGAAAAATTCCATAAACTTTTGGGGTTATGACCGTTTCACGTACTGATGGGAATCAGTCAAATATATTTTAAAAGCATTCTCCCATTTCGGAATACACACACGCGTACATGTACACACACACACACATGCACAAATTGAGGGGAATCAGTCAAATATTGTTAGATAGCATTCTCATATTTCAGGTCATGTGCATACACAATCACACACACACACACACACACAATATTTGACCGGTTCCACTCAGTTTGTGCACGTTTGTGTTCGGGGTTTTTTTTAATCTCGCGTCGTAAGATACTAGCACCGAACTCGAGAATACATTTACTTGTGAATTGTTAAATAACAATTAAATATCATTTCGGTCGCATCAAACAAACAAAAGACTAACGCGTGCACACATGCACTTGGAACGCAGGGAAAACCAATGATGGCTGACACGCACGAGCACCGTTCCCAATAATTTGTCCGGGACTGGTTTCAAGCGATATGCCAAAGACAGGGAAGGAGAGCAGGTAAAACGTGAGGAAAAGCCAAAGACAAAAATATCGCGAAAATGACGAGAGGAAAGAAGCGGGGAATATGGAAGCGTAGGAGGGAAAAAAGACTTGAGGAAAGGAATTGTTTGGTCGTTACCCGGCACTCGTCGACCCTCCTTTCCCTAAATGGAGATGGTTCTGTAAGAGAGGTCCTCCTCCCCACCCAATATTAACACGGCGCTACAATTTGCTGAGACATCAAGGCTCCTTTCCCGACAGGCGGATAGGTTTTAGTGGGTCATTATGCAAAGAGCCCCGCCATCTATTATTGGTCATTTTTTCCACTGGAAGAGCCGAGGCCAAACCTTCTCGACCTTTTAACATAAAAGCACTTACCTGTTCAATACTGTCAATGACATACCAGGCAAAACTGAAAAGCGAGGTAGAATGCAGAACCAAATCTCAAAAACAGAAGGATAAAAATGCTAAAGAAAATCTTTTCAAAGATGAAAAATATCAAATATCGCGAGAGGAAAATATCTGAATTGGAAGAGATACAACCCTTACGTCAAAACTGAGATTTAAAGAAATACCAACTAAATAAAAGCAAATTACAAAATGGTAATTAAAACCAAATTACAAGAAGGAAATGATTAAAAACTCATATCTCGACTTTTTAAGGGAACATCATGTAAAACATAAAAGCATTCGTCCATAGAATTAGAAAGAGGCCAAATAAAAACTCAAAAATGGAAAATGGGAAACCCAAAATAAGGAAGGCATGATTGTACAAACAATGAAGCAAGGGCCTATTGCAATAGCACCACTAAAAAGACCTTTGACAGAAAAAAAAAATATATTATAAAATCTGAAATCTTCAAAAATCGAGCTGGAAGTAAAAGACTGTACAAAACAAGAAGAAATACTAATAAATACAAAATCACTCACTATGAAAATTTCTATACTCATTTCCTCAAAAAATTCGCTTATATATTTCAAAACTTAAAGTTCAATATGTGTACTAACACCTCTCACAAGTCTCAAAAATCTAAAAAAAGGGCAAAGGAAAACCCAAAGCTCAAAATTAAAATGCTGACAAAGTATACCAAAATATAATAGAAACAAAACTTTCAACAGAAAAAAAATAAATGAAACATACAAACCACCCTAAGAAACTCAAAACAAAAATTATAATGAAAAAAATCAAATTGCAGAATTTGTACGAAAATCCTGAAAAAGGTCACATCTTGAAAACAACAAACAAGTCCTGCATGCGCCAAGTTGCTCGTGCCTTTGACAGCCTATTCTGAAACCAGAACACATGAAAAATATATACATTATGCAATCAGATTTGCCTCTCCGCCTGGCAACGTACAACAGCGTGTCATAAGAACAAACCGATTCCTCTCAAGACGAAAAAGCTCTCTAGCCAGAGATCATCCTTTGGGGCAATACATCTCATTCCTCTTGTATATATGGTGTTATATTTAAGACTTGAGACGCTCTGGCCGTAAATCTGATCAAGCCAATTTTCCCTCAGGAGAATACCAAAGAATCCTTCTACAGCCCTGCAATTTTAATGTGCCTCTTTCGACGTCTTCTATTCTTGTGCTTTATTTTAGTTGCGGGTAGAGAGAGAGAGAGAGAGAGAGAGAGAGAGAGAGAGAGAGAGAGAGAGAGAGAGAGAGAGAGAGAGAGAGAGTATTCAATAAAACATGGCAACTGCGGCAATACAAACACGTTCGACGTTTAATGTTGCTCGGTCATTTCTTTCATGCAAATGAAAATAAATATGCTGCCTCCAACTTTCTTCACTATTTACCACCAACAGAAAAGACGTCTAACTGACATTTTCACTCTGTCTTGGGGGAAGGTTGAACGAAATGGCGTTTCTGACTGTCGGGGACTTTTTAATGCTGTAAAATGTCTGTCACTATAGCACAGCTCACTTTTTACCATACAGTGCCTAGAGGGTAAAAATGAAATTTATATCAGGCAGTTTTGCTAATGTAGGCTTATTTCTTGATGACGTTACCACTGTACCTTTGGGTAAAAAAACAATCCCTCTTTGGTGTAAGCGCCTTATATTGAGACAAATGTTTTCTCTCCGTACACTGCAGTTTTACTGGTTCATCAAATATATCAATTAAAAATATAAGACAAAATATATGACAAAAATAGAAACGACGCTTTAAATTTCAACACAAGCTTGACAGATTACCAAAAATTGCGGAATCACAATAAATTATTTCCAGTGGATTTTTATACACATTTGATAAAACAAAATATGACAGTAAAGAGCTTTTTCAATTGCTGGTATTACAAAAGACCTCTCCCTGTTTTAACACCATCATAACTGAATATCTGTAGGGAATTGCCTAACAAATTTCCACAGACGCCAATATTAACGATCCTGGGTCATTGACGTGTCACTGACGTACCGAAAACCTTAAGCGCATTCCTATGGGGACAAGCAAGGTTTTACAGAAATACACCAAATAAATAACGAGATCCTACTCAGTCTAGAATTACCTACCGCATGATGCTTACGTCACAAGAGGAACTTGAAATCCTATATTTTATCTTGAAAGTGAAAATGAGCAAAAATGTAGACATATTACGTATTTTCTTCAGTTTAACCCCGTCTGAAATAAAATCTACAGGTTTTATTCTTGTTGTAGCTGGCATTCGAAACATTTTGCTAATCGTCAGAAGGAATGAAAACGAATCAAAATTTTAAGAAGACAAATCCTACTTGATCTTCTTACTACTTGGCAAGTCTGTATGTGAAGGCAGTATTTCTCGCCAAGTTAAAGTGTTTAAGCGTATTTCTAACATTGTATCGTGATTTAACACAAACGAAAACGTATTCAAAGTCTTCAATGTTTTGCTTAGACGGACTTCTTTCATAACCACAAGGATATTTATTTTTACTAAAAATATTTACAACCTCAAGTTAAGTCAAGTTTCTAAGTTTTACGGAATACGCCTTTGACATCACAAAAATTCTTTCTTCGGGTAATCTACTAGAAAACTCTTGAGCTAAAAATTCACATATAGAGGTCAAATTAAAAATGCAAACGAGACAAATATGCTATATAAAAACCTTTAATGGCAGACAAAATTAATTGTAAAATTGTAATTGTAAAATTGTCCTATATAGTCTCATGTTCTAGCACTTTTAAATGACAATTTAAATGTTCGTCTTGTCCGTGTGCAAGCATCAATTTTACTGTCCATTCTTCAATCTTACGTAGTAACCCAGACATAAATTTTGCTCCTCTTGAATATTCAAAGTAATCTCCTGAAAAGTATCCTCAAAGTCTTAAGAGCATAAACTATGCTAAGTTAATTTATGCTTAATCTTAGGATAATGAGGAGCAGTATTCGTACACTTCCGTTCGTAATTTACATATTTCTGGCTACTTCATATTTCTACAAGTCATTAATTCACAGCCGTCAAACTTTCTTGCAAAGTTTTCTGTATATACCCAAACACCATACTTGCTCTGAAGTTCAATATCAAAATGATAAAATTTAGAAAGTTCCGTGTGGCTGAAGTATTCGTTAAACTCTGCCGATCATTGACAAAATACTCAATATTTTCAGTGTGCCAGAATGAAAGGAGACACGAAAGGGAGCAAAGCAATCACTTTCATCAAGGGGTCACCGATGAGTTAGCCAACCAAAGGCTCTCATTTGAGCTTAGGCCTAAGGGATGATGAAAGTACAAGTAAGAGAAGGGAACAATAGGGATAATTAGTATGGGCTCATAGGATAATAAAAGTGTCAGACCAGCCTTCCAAGGCCTACGATCATCTCCAACCAATTTGCCTTAATGAATTTGGGTGGTTCTGTAGAAGGGTGGATATCATAGCTATAACGAAACGACGGCTACTGGCTATTTCGTTACAGTTATGCTTAAATCCTCGAAAACATTTCGTCCACATACGTAGCCTCAATCTCCAGTGTGCATCTGAATACGTATTTCATATTTAGCGGGATCAATTAACCTAAATGTTTGGTGAAATTGTACATAAAATGTGTGGAGAAGTGGTTTTAAAGAACCACTGCCTCACACATTTTATGTACAATTTCATTCTAGATTATGTATCCGACAGTCAGTCAATCTTGTTTATTAAGTAAGTCATGTCTATTTACAGACACTGGCTGCACACGGTGACTGCAATATTATTTTATCTTGATAGGTTTGTGCAAGTTTGCGTTAGTTTCTGTAAAACTAACGCAAACTTGTACAAACTTCTCAAGCTAACGTATTGCAATCACCCTTTACAGTCAATGTTTGGAAATAGACATGACTTACTCAGTACATATGACAGATACATAATCTGGAATACTTTTCTGACTTCAATCTCAAGCAACAGACAGGAACCCTTTATGAATCTTGTTCAACACCCAACCCCTCATATCAAGACCCACGTCATCAATCAATTGAGTAATTTCTGAATTAAAACTTCCGAGAAGCATGGAATCCCTTCGTGGGAAGGCTGATACTTTATGAGGTATTTATTCTGTCGATTCTTCGATCTACTCCAGATACATAACTAAAGCCCTTCGCTATGTCTATCCACAGTCTGAATTTAGATAGAGACTTGGCGTGGGTGAAAGCACCAATATTGATTTAGCCCAGTCTAGCCAGCAACTCATCATCTCACAGTTCTTCCAAGACAGTGAAATGCTAAAGCCTCACGAGAAATAACAACTGGATAACTTGACGATATTCGCCAGTTTCTGACATGCATTTCTGCTGATTGTCTGTACAGGTCATTATAAAGCTGCACTGAATGTTTTCAAAGTTAAGATAATGACGTAACAAAAATCAATTTATATCTTTACTAAGAAACGTTCAAACTATGCGCAATAACAAGCGCAACAATAAAAACTTGAAAACAATAATATCAATACAGTAATAGGAAATAATACATTGGTAGAGCTGAGCCAAATACCGTATAAAAGTTTTCATCCATAATCCTGGATTAACGTCTACATTTGAATAAAAATAAACATCAAATTCGCTGTTATTTTGGGAGAAATAATATACAATTTGAGTGTTATATCCTCGTGAATATATAAAATGACACGAATTTTTAAGATGAAATTTTACATTGACCCATTAACCATTACATTGCACCATTATCCTCAGCATCATCATCATCATCACTATTGCCTCCAAAGTGCAGCAGCACAAATGTTTTAACTGGGCTTTCACTTCCACAAATCTCCACTCACCATCAGCCTCCCATATTAAAGTTCTCACTCAAGTAGGTCTGGGTCTTCCCTCTTTTCCGTGGTGAACATCACTTTTTACGACGGAAAGAGATCTCACAGCAATGGATGAAATCAAATTTCCAAATTTCCATAGCAAGAGCGACAACAATAATAAATCATATCATCCAGTGTGGAACAAACGTGACAGTCAGCACATAAAAAAAAAACAACTGGTGCAAACAAGGAAAACAAAGGAAGAGAGAAACTCAGCAAAGGGGAAAAGAATAGACACAAAATAGGCGATAACTTTCTCAAGAAGGACAGAGAGAAAGACGAGCCGGGTAAAGAGAGAGAGAGAGAGAGAGAGAGAGAGAGAGAGAGAGAGAGAGAGAGAGAGAGAGAGAGAGATGCAGCACGGCATGAAAGTGAATATTATCCGCATAAGTATACCGCAGCACCACCACGTTATTTATTGCTCTGGCATCATCATGAGGAGGCGAATTCCTCCTCCTCCTCCTCCTCCTCCTCCTCTTCCTCCTCCTCCTCCACACTACTACGGAAGGCACTAACCTATTCATCTCCGGAACTACTCTGGTATTTTAATAAAATTAAGATGCAACGTGTATCATTTCTTCAAGATAAATTATGCTTATGAACACAAAAATATTATGAGCGTGTGCTTGTATACAGACAAAATGATTTCGATCGTTCCGCCTCCACTACCAACACCCCCGAATACTAGGCTTTTGTGGAAACCATTGCACATTTTTATTTTTTTAATTTCGGCTTTATGACATTCTCTGATAAAGACGAAGTAATCACCCGATCCATACAGGATTCAGATATGTTGTTTGTGGTTTTACCCGGGAACGTCATTTAAGATATATATATATATATATATATATATATATATATATATATATATATACACACACATATAAATTTAAGTCATAAAGGTCCACACTTATTGTAGGCTGTGTATTAAACAGCACACCTCATCAGTAAGGCTGATGAGGTCTGCTGTTCAAGTAGATGAAAGCTCCCGTCTTCTGTTATAATGTTTTTAATACAAAGCTTTCATAAGTGTGGACTTTCGTTACTTAAAAATTTTCTAATCACGTTATTCTGAGTTTATATATGTATATATATAATATGTATTATATAAATATATATATATACAAACATATATATATATATATATGTGTGTGTGTGTGTGTGTGCGTGTGTGTGTGCGTGCGCGCGCGATCGTACTGTCATTAGTGACCTCATCGATAAAGACATGCTGTGAGCTGGAGGGTTGTCAGATTCTGGAGCTACCCCTTTAAGAAGGCAAGGGGGCAAAGTTGATATACATACATACATACATACATACATACTATACATACATATACATACTATATATATATATATATATATATATATATATATTATAGATATATATATATATATTGCATGTATGTGTCTGTGTAGTTTAGCCAAGTCTGACAGTATAGCTATTTCTAATTATCACTTCTTTATTTATTTTCAGTGAATCTTTTATTTGCTAAAGTTTCCACGGTAAACTTTGTATATTCTCTTCCTCAAAAAAATATTTACGCTGCTCTCGAAAAGTATCCTACTTTTAATTAATTCAGACACGATGACAACGGTGAGTTACCTCCGTAACTTTCCTTAAAATACCCAAATTTACATATTTTTGAGGCGAACCGAGATATTCACAAATCATGACGAGTTCTATAATATATGCTGCAGGAATTTCCCCGTCGTCTGAGATCCTGAAGGGCTTTAACACAAGCTTTCTTTACAATTCTAAATATTTTGACAATTACTTGGGCAGATGTGGCAAAATATTGTACGTTATTAACATACACCTTTTGTCGTTCGGTAAATTATAGATTTTTTTTCATTGTGTAATCCATTGCTGTAATGAAAACGCATTTTTCATATTTTAGTCTCGCAGTCGTGGAATTATCTAAAATCTGAATATCTCGAAAGATTAAGTATCTTAGGTTTGTATACCTTGAAAAATAAAAAGTTCTTGTTGTATTTGAGTTGTTTTAAATGTCAGAACTAATTTATTTTTGTTCTCCCAAGTACTCAGATAGGAATACTGATTTATTTACATGATAATAAAACATTTTCATAAATATTCCACTGAAATTTCTTTTACATCAGAGCAGAGATAATAATTTGGAATTATTTCAATTCTTTTACATCAGAGCAGAGATAATAATTTGGAATTAAGAGAAAATAGAAAATTTTTTCAATCGATATTATAATATCATTACCTTTAATCCGGCCAATACTCTATGAAAAGGAAAAACAGGAAAATGAAAATTGTGAATGTCTTCATAAACCGTATAAATACATAACTTATATATTGCAATAAAAACCTATGGATATCAATATTTAATTATTTCATATGTAATCACATCCCACATTTGCTAAGTCTTCCACAACAACTGTATGAACAAACTAAATTAACATCATATGTATGATATTTATATATATATATATATATATATATATATATATATATATAATATTATATATATATATATATATATGTAAGTGTTTACATAATAAAAAATATGGAATGTTAGTCCATATATATAAAAGATTGCTTGCAGGAATGTGATCAGACTAGAGACGCTAAAGATGACGTATACAATAAGTATGTAGGCTAAGTTGACATGCCGTCATCTGTGGTCATTCATTTGTTTTGAAACAGTCCAAGCTCCCTGCTTGAGACAACTACCCCGACCTATGATTCAAACGGCCTACGTGATCTGTAGCGTGTCTCATTGGATTGTGTGTTCGTATGAAACTATGTCATTTGTATGTATGTTCATATGTTCGAACTACTGTCTGCTCCTTCATAACTTGTAACAGAGATGGTAGACAAGGAGAACAGAGTTAGCTATCGTCATTAGAAGACCTGTACCTCTTTACCTAAGCTTTATCATGTAGAGGAATAGGATTAGCCATCATCATTGGCAGAAGCGATCAAGCTATCGTTATTAGAAGACTTGTACAATCATATCTGATCTTCAGCATGTAAAACTTCAGAAGAATATATAATTTTTCATACTTAGTGTTTTCTACAAGAACCTCCTCACCATGAGTTTAACACATCGTCGTCATAACCAACAAGATAATACCGACTTCGTAAATGATCTACAAACCCCAGACACTCCATTGAAGATGGAAGTGCAATACCAACCGACTTAGCGTAATATTATCGCTAGTCTAACATTACCTCATAGGGCGCCTTATCATACAAGGCACAAGCCCTAATATTGGTGGCCAGCGTACCAGAAGAACTCTACAACGTCCTACGAAGAAAAACCAGAATAATAAATCATGTATCATAAGAAGTCAACGACGACGGAAGCAGCAGATTCTTCAAGCAACATAGTATCATCGTTAGTGAGCGACTTCAGAAAACAACAAGAACTCTTTAACGACGACGAAAGCAAGAGATTCTTCAAGCAACTTAGTATCATCATTAGTGAATAACTTCAAGAAACAAAACCGACGTGTCCTTTTTCCTACGACAACGCAAGCTTCGTCTCTCATTAGAATCATTCAAGAAAACATCGTTAGTGAGCGTTTCCGGCACTCCAAGAAACAAAACCGAACGCGTCTGCAGCATCGGATTTTCAAGGGCTCGAATCATCGAAACAACGCGCCACATGGGGAGGGGGAAACTGAAGCCAAACCAGGTCATCCGCTAAATAGAGAAGGAGGACCAAGGCCGTGTGTCGTTATCGGAACACCGTGACTTCCCACAAAAGCAAGCTAAGTACAATTTTTTATTCATTTGGAGTAACTTTGAGTGTTTCCTTTGCAGGTCGAATTTCGTTATTCCTGTGGCTGAAGTTACGAGACATCTTAATCTTTAACTTTTTTTACAGAAATTATCTACATCATTGAGATTTCGCTACTGCGAGTTTTTATCTTTGAGTGTCTGTTTCCAGAAGTTCTACTGAAATATCATAATCATATACTATGTTAATTTTATCATTTTGGGTGATTATTAATCCCTTACGTAACAAATCATATTAAACAGTGAATATGCGTTTACGCAGTGGACGTCTGTATTTATACAGATGCATGGATAGGGTCGTTAAGCACCGTAGTGATTAGAAAACACACAAAAACAAGTGGAACACCCGTACAAATCTAGATAAATTAGAGGTAACACTATTTCGGGTCATGACAATAAATGCTCCTTTGCAAGTCCCGATCGCAGTTTTAGCCTTGAGTTTTTTGAGTTATATAAAATATCGAACCTCAATGACTCAACTTAACTTTTAAAATATGGCTGGATTGCAAGGAATAACATGTCTGTAAAAAACTTTCATCAGGCTAAATTCGCTGACCAGGATCCCTCACTATTTCAAATTTTAGCAAAGAATGAAGTACAAACAGTTAATATTGAATGCAGTAGTGATAACTTGTCTTATTAGTAATCGCTCAGTTCCTAATAGTTCGTCATTCATTGCTTTATACGTAACCAGCAACATAATGCTAAAAACACACAATACGTTGCCGATGGTAATAAAGAGAAGGATCTTAATTATTACAAAAAAAAAAATAGAAACAGTAGCCCGTTCAGAATCAAACAAGCAAACTCGGTGACTGTGTCACCTAGTCAAGCGGTCAAGGTCAGTCAAAAACTGCCGAAGTGTTCAAAGCATAGCAAATTCCATACAATAAGCGACTCTAGCAGAGTGGGGAAAAGCGATGTTGGTTCATACATACCGATATCTTTTTGAATTAAAAAGGTTTTTTCCTATCAAACACACGACCGTATAAAGTAATCAGAGCAGGTTTTCGTTTTTTTTTTAATACGTAAGTTATTATAAGTAGTGGTGGATAAAGCCCGACTGTACGCGCCGTAAAAATTAGAATATCTTGTTTTATTTCTTTAGTAAACGTAATATCCTGTATTTACGGACTCACTGTCTGTTGTTCGAACTTCCCTAATGAGAAGTCCGGATAAGCGAGCGCTTACAGATACCTCTATAGTTATAAAAAAACATTGATCTGTATCTAGTGTAATTGAGAGATCTTAGGGGCTAGGGGTATACAAAATATTAACTTACATCCTGCAAAATAAGGCTGTTTATCAAAGGGAAATCCTATAAACCTTCAAACATATTAAAATCCGTTTGAACAAAAATGAGACAGTTAATCAAATAATAACTTATATAAAGGAACTATACATTTGTCTCATAAATCGTAACATTGCTCAAATGACCCAACAGAATTCTCCCACAACCGCAGTCGCACTTTGCACGCAAAATCTCGAGAAGCATGCACCCTCGAATGTCTTAGTGCGTGTAAAAAGACTTTGCTGGGAAATGAAATTTTAATCCTTCCCGACACTCTGAAATATAACGATTTCCGCGAACAAAGCCCTAAAAGTATACATATCGTGGATACGGAAGTTATAAATATCGCATTTTTTATTGTTGCTAATTTTTAATCACGCCCAACCAGTCGTGGATGAATCTCTCTGATAATCTATCTAAAGTAATATCCGTAAAGTCATTCAAGCAGAGGTGATTCAGCAGAATTTTTTTTTATCTTCTACCTGAATACCAGGAAGTTTCTCCACTAGCGAGTGATCTCTGGGAGAAAAACGGATGTCATTGAAAACAAAATACGGTCTAAGGACAAACATAAAGCTATATACGTACCTTCGCATAGACTCTCAATGAAATTTCAAAATAGAGATAAATGACGAAGTTGAAAAATGTTAGTAATAGGAGTCATTAGGAAATCAAATAAGCCCATATAATTTTTCCCTCAAATGTCATGCCATAAAAGATCGGACTTGGCGTATCTGCGTAGATTTCTGTCGCTTAAACAAGGAAACGACTCCCGATAGTTTCCAGTGCCATGTACCGACGACATCTTATCTCTGTTAGGTTAGAATAAATTTTTTTTCACCAACTTGGACTTACTTAAATGCTTTTACCAGATACCATTACCTAAGTGATTGTACCTCATACACCGTTTTCAGCACACTCAGGGGACATTATCAATTTTTACGTATGCCTCCGGCTTACGTTGCGCCCCAATTACAATATAGTGTTTGGAGACTTTTAGGGGATAACCTACATGCCTATATGGATGGTCTTGTAATCCTTTCTTAAACTAGAGCTAGTGCTACAGAGACAAAGACAAATAATCTCAGAGTAAAATATCTAAATGTGAGTTTTTAAAAACCGAACATGTTTATCTAGGTTTTATGTGTCTAGTCAAGGTCTTAAAGTAGTCCATGGTAAGGTGTCGGCTATTCATAACTTTCCGGTACTTATTAACGTAAAAAGGGGGATACAGCACTTTTGCGCTTTAGTGGGTATTACAATCGTATGTAAATATGTAACTCTTCAATCATGACAGCTCCTTTAACAGATCTTACGAAGAAGAGCGTAGATTTATTATGGTCTGAAAAGCATCAACAGGCGTTCGATATCTTAAAAGCGGAAAATGCAGCTTACCTAACTTAAAAATCCCTGATTTAAATAAGGAATTTTTTTTATTGCAACAGACGCCTCAGACCAAGGGGTAAGAGGGATACTACTTCAGTAATATGATAAACAGTTCTTCCCTATAGCTTTTTATTCACGTAAACTAAAGCCCTCTGAAAGTAAATATGCAGTAATAGGCAAGGAAGGGCTAGGTATCTTTAACACTAGTACATTTTAAGTTCTTACTGAACATGAGTCCTTTACCGAGTTTTTCAAAGGCTTTAATCACAGTCCAAAAGGAACTCGGTGACAAATGATCATTCAGGTCTTTGGAGCCAAGATAAGATATCTACCTGGGAAAGCAAATATCATAGCTGACGCATTATCCCGCAATCCCGCACCATACAGCAAAGAACCCTTAATTGGACTAAAAGATATAGAAAACATCCGTGCCTATTGTTAAACCGTATCTAAACAAGAAAATTTCCTTAACCCAAGAGATCGCGAGCATTGAATATCTGGGTTGGAGCGCAGAACTGTTACAAACTGAACAAAGCAAGTGTCAACAGTGATAAGCAAAACAATAAACACCAAACAATAAACACTTCGAACGGAAACAAGGTCAGCAGCTAAGCAAAACAATAAACACCAAACAATAAATACTTCGAGCAGAAACCCTAAAGCAAAAGTATATTTGAAGTATGTGTATCAGAATAATGTAATCAAATGTAATGTTCTATGTAGGTCCGTGACGAGGAAAACCCGAAGAACACAGCAGAGGACTAACGACCAGGTAGTAGTAATAATCTCTCTCATACCAATCGTCATAAACTGGTTGCATTCCGTCATCCAGGGTTCCCTCCTATGTCACAGAAAGCCAAATCACTGTTTTACTGGCCTACAATGCTTACAGATATAAAAAGCACATAACTGATTGTAACACGTGTCATGAAAACAAGGGACACACTAAGACACCTGTCAGTTAAGGGCCTATCCTGTGCCAAATCAATCCTTGAAAGAATATACGTAGAATTATTAACAGAATTACGAGTCTGACAGAGGGAATAAACACTTCTTAGTGTTAATAGTTCCTTGACACGTTATATAGAATTAATAGCACTAAAAACAAACACCGCAATTGAGTGCGTTAGGAATATTTATGAGTGCTAAATCAGTAAATATGGAATTCAACACATAATAATCTGTGACTCGGGTGGTGTAAATCAATAATAATCTCCTTAACACGTTGTGTGAATTCCTTTCCATTAAGAAAACCAATAATATATTTTATCACCCAGAGTCAATCGGTTTGGTAGAATAACTGTTAATTAAATAGGAAGTGTCAATGTCTTACGAGTTACAACTCGTGATGTTGGATCCGAACTGGATTATAGCGGTTCTCGCGGTTTTAAATACCTTTATCAGTTATATCTTGTATCTATAGAAATTGATGCCGCAAGTAGCCTTATACGGTACGCCGCTAGAACACTCTTCCACATATTCAAGCCAACCATTAATTTATCAAATATATACGTATATATATATAAAAAAAGAAATATATAAATAAATAAATATAAAAAATAAAATAAATATGGATACAAGTGGAGTCAATATAATACACTCCGTAAGAAGTCGGAAGGGTTACAAATTATAATAAAAAAGGAATCACGATAAAATCAATAAGCAAAACGTAACCATAGATAATTAAATATCCAAATATATATGCGTAAAGATTTGAACTCTAACTTAACGCTTTAGTAATGACAAATAAGCTAAAAGTTCAAACACATATCAAAACCTACTGACATATTGTCTGTCCCGGTGATTTATATTTCGTAGTCAATGAAAAAAAAAAAAAAAAATAATAATAATAATAATAATAATAATAAATAAATAAATAAATAAAATAAAATAAAAGAGATTTTAAAGTCAGGAAGTCTAGAAGTGAAAATCTTATCTATGGAATAATCCTATATGAATCTTATACAGGGCTAATAATATATATAGAATTTGTATGGAAACCTTTTTCATATAGTTTGAATAAGGAATATTTAATTTAACATAATTACAATTATGCAGTTTTCCAACATGAAACTAATATATTGTTCAATTTTGGTACTGTTTTTTTTTCAGACATTCTTCTCATGTGGGTCGAGTATTAAAAAAACAAAAAATTTATCCTAAAGTCGTATTTGTTACAGCAAGTAACGTAACTCTTAGCTGGCTGAGAGCAATCTCCTGCCAAGTGACGACGTTATCATTGCCGTATCAGCATTTGTTCCTTTTAACCTCAATAATCTGCTTACACAGGCTTCATCTGTGTGTCGTCTCTGCTTGCAAAACAGATTGACTGGAGAAAGGAATGCTTAGCCCGAACTTCTCATGGACAAGGCAGACGTTAGGTACAAGTGTCTATCGGTGTGCGCAATGCAACTTTAGCTAAGGAGTTGCAATCATTTTAAAATTAATAACAAAATAAGCAAATAGAATTTCTATAACAACAAAATGAATTAATTTTTCTGAACCTCATAGACATTTAGAAGTATCAAGATATATATGTGAAATATTTACTTGCAACATTAGCCTATTACAATTCAAGTAAAACATTCATGGGAAAATGTCACATTTTCTTGAAAAACCCAAAGTTTATTTAGAAATTAGTTACATAGTGGGTTTTTTTTCGTTGCATCTCCTACCTATTAATAAAGTTTTTAAAATTAACCTCAGAGGATGCGCGCGAGAAAATTGAATATGAAACTTTTGTTAGGGCACATAGGATCAGATTTTATCACAACTTAATTTCAGTTAGCATAGAGAAATACAGAATCATGATTAATCTTCTCTTTGACTCTTATGTTGCCTGGCAATCTTACAAATAGCTCCGTTTCACACTTCTTTGTCTAGTAACTTACTACCAGTAATATCGAATTTTCTTTGGGATTCGTATTGAATATCTGTTTATTTTTTATAATTATGGATATTTTTACAGTCCTCATAGACCTGGATAGGTTCACTCATTGTTAATGCCATGGATAAAAAAGTTTGTACAGCGGACTCTTTTGAATTCCAAAATATCAGCGAATTCATGTGGGTTACGTCTGATCTAAATGGCTCTCTTCCCTCCCCTGTATTTGGATGTCGTCTGAATTTACTTTGCCCTTGTGACAAGTATAATTTAACTTGCAGGCTGATTAATGGAACCTGGTTACAGTATCCTGCAGTACGAGAGTTTCACATCGCAACTTCATAAAATCGTTCGTCGCAGCGGACGACTACAGTCAAGTAACAACCGCCTACAATGTGAAAGGAATTTCATGGACTTCTTCGACCGACACCGTATCTCGTCGTTAATCTCGTTTTAATGCGGAATGCTCTGGCGGCTGTCGGAATCGACTACGAATGGGACATACTTCCGACAATTACGACCCGAAGGATATTCAACTCTACTTTGCTGGCGAAGGACTCGTGCTGGGGATGTTTTTTTTTTTTCATCGCGAACGTAATCGTGTAGCTTAGGATGCAGAGAATAAGTATGAGCGCAAAAATAGAACGTTGGACCCGCCCAGGCAAATTTTCCCCTTGTTTTAACCCTGTGAAAATAGGCCGTTTCATTGGGTTATAGGTGGTTGTCTGGAACTGTGTAATGGACGAAAAGTTGTTCGAACGTTAGTTAAAAGTGAAGTAGTATAACCTCGGTCATGTATCCTATATATATATAAAGTATCATGTATCCTATATATAAATGATCATAAATAACAGAATCGAAATATATTTTTTGCGTGTACGCACTAGGAATCTATATATAAATGATCATAAATAACGGAATCGAAATATATCTTTGCGTGTACGCAATAGGAATCTATTTAAAGTGCACATATATTAATCATAATTATATGAATCCATATACATATGTATAAACAAATCACCCCAGGTAGCCTATAATCAATCTGTTACCTTTTATCTTACCAATATCTGCAGTTATATGAGTTAGTATATTGATTAATGTATCAGATATATAACATTTTGCATAAAAATCAACGAATCAATCAGCATAAACATTAATGATTTTATCAATTCATATATGAAATTTTTTATCAGTTAAAATATGTTTTTATCATATTAATCTTCATTCTATGCAATTATCAGAGTACATTAGTATTTTCTGTAGCATATGTATCTTAATGAGATGAAGTGAAAACTGTATCATTATATATCCGTGATCACTATTATTTACCAATATCATTGTTTTATATTTTATTACTTGAATCAATTCATGTACACCATGAATTTTTATTTACTAATATATATATATATATATATTCACATAGTGTCTGTATCACACTCCTATAAGTCAAATGCAAGTCAAGTTTGAGTAATATTCAGTAGCTGGTTTTGGTAGCTGACCGAGCTAATGTAAGTGTTTACATAATAAAAATATGGAATGTTAGTCCCTATATATAAAAGATTGCTTGCAGGAATGTGATCAGACTAGAGACGCTAAAGATGACGTATACAATAAGTATGTAGGCTAAGTTGACATGCCGTCATCTGTGGTCATTCATTTGTTTTGAAACAGTCCAAGCTCCCTGCTTGAGACAACTACCCCGACCTATGATTCAAACGGCCTACGTGATCTGTAGCGTGTCTCATTGGATTGTGTGTTCGTATGAAACTATGTCATTTGTATGTATGTTCATATGTTCGAACTACTGTCTGCTCCTTCATAACTTGTAACAGAGATGGTAGACAAGGAGAACAGAGTTAGCTATCGTCATTAGAAGACCTGTACCTCTTTACCTAAGCTTTATCATGTAGAGGAATAGGATTAGCCATCATCATTGGCAGAAGCGATCAAGCTATCGTTATTAGAAGACTTGTACAATCATATCTGATCTTCAGCATGTAAAACTTCAGAAGAATATATAATTTTTCATACTTAGTGTTTTCTACAAGAACCTCCTCACCATGAGTTTAACACATCGTCGTCATAACCAACAAGATAATTACCGACTTCGTAAATGATCTACAAAACCCCAGACACTCCATTGAAGATGGAAGTGCAATACCAACCGACTTAGCGTAATATTATCGCTAGTCTAACATTACCTCATAGGGCGCCTTATCATACAAGGCACAAGCCCTAATATATATATATATATAATATATATATATATATATATAATATATATATATATATATATATATATATATATATATATATATATATATATATATATATATATATATATATATATATAATAGATATTAGATGTTATTCATATTTTATTGTTATTTGCTAAGTCTTCCACAACAACTGTATGAACAAACTAAATTAACATCATATGTATGTTTATATATATATATATATATATATATATATATATATATATATATATATATATATATATATATATATATATAAGTCATATCACATTACCGTGATTCATATACATATATCAAGCTACAATGTCCTTTAATATCTAATTCGCTCTACCTCGGAATTAATATATTTTCATATATGCTTAACCGAAGGGGAATTTTTTTTTCTCGATAATAGATTTACCTGTACTTGGGCGCGAACGCAGGTACATTATAAATCCAGGAACGTCAGTGGAAGCTATACCACCCAACCACCGCGAGAGGCTTAAAAGGTTTATGCCGTCTCTCACCTCAAATACTTTCTCGCGCTGAAGTATTCGTTGGTTTGGAGACAACATCAACCCGCCTCGACTCCGGTAGTGTAAGTAGCGCTTTTGACAACACGTAGCATTTACATAAGTCATATCACATTACCGTGATTCATATACATATATCAAGCTACAATGTCCTTTAATATCTAATTCGCTCTACCTCGGAATTAATATATTTTCATATATGCTTAACCGAAGGGGAATTTTTTCTCGATAATAGATTTACCTGTACTTGGGCGCGAACGCAGGTACATTATAAATCCAGGAACGTCAGTGGAAGCTATACCACCCAACCACCGCGAGAGGCTTAAAAGGTTTATGCCGTCTCTCACCTCAAATACTTTCTCGCGCTGAAGTATTCGTTGGTTTGGAGACAACATCAACCCGCCTCGACTCCGGTAGTGTAAGTAGCGCTTTTGACAACACGTAGCATTTACATAAGTCATATCACATTACCGTGATTCATATACATATATCAAGCTACAATGTCCTTTAATATCTAATTCGCTCTACCTCGGAATTAATATATTTTTCAATAAAAAAAAAATATGCTTAACCGAAGGGGAATTTTTTTTTTTTTTTTTTTGTTTTTTTTTTTTTTTTTTTTTTTTTTTTTTTCTCGATAATAGATTTACCTGTACTTGGGCGCGAACGCAGGTACATTATAAATCTATTATCGAGAAAAAAATTCCCCTTCGGTTAAGCATATATGAAAATATATTAATTCCGAGGTAGAGCGAATTAGATATTAAAGGACATTGTAGCTTGATATATATATATATATATATATATATATATATATATATATATATATTATAGATATATTAGATGTTATTCATATTTTATTGTTATTTTTACGACCCTAGTTTGTCTTTTAGCATTATTTACTACTCTGCTGATAAGTCAAAATATGAGCAAACAAGGGTATACTCGAACACGTATATGTTGAAGTAGCTGTTTGCAAATGACTAAAAAACTGCTTATGTCCACTTTACTTAAGAATGACAATTACAATACGTAAGATTATATTAACTGCTTTCCAACTTGCAAACACTGTTGCAATTGCAAACACTGTTGCAATTGCAAACACTGTTGCAATTGCTAACACACCAGTTGCACCTGACAATATTTGTGATAGAATATCAATAAAAAAAAGCTTACATCAATATTTAGATTTTTTCAATATCGTTAAATATTTGAAGACATCTGCAACAGTATGGCAGACCATAAACTCGACATACATCTTTGACTGGTTTGTTTCAATAACAAACTTACACATCATCAAATATACAGCTTTCTCTCTCCATCACTCCGTTCTGTCGCTCAGAAGTTTCCTAATCTTTCAAGATATAAAAGTATGATGAACCCTATAGAACAAACTGTAAGGCTATTTTCTTACTTCAGAAAAATAGCTTGGTAAGTGCAATCTTCATCGATAAACCCTTAAAACTAATATTGCGGAGAGAGCCACCCAATGAGTGCTTTCACCAAGATTCCTCTGAAGTCTTTTCAACATTCTTCCGAGATCATTTGTTAACACATACATGAACGAAAATTTAACTACTTCGAATGTCATTGGGTGAGTTATACACAGAATGGCATAAAGAAAGATTGTAGTAAATTAGTAGACAAGCAAAGGAATAATGAAAATAAAAACTTCCTATGATTAAAATAGGTCTAAAAGCGTAATGTGGGGCAAAGTAACATACAAACAAGGCAACAAAGAAAATAGCAAATCTTGCAATTAAAAATATGTGAAATTTGTAATTAAAAATATGTGAAAAATATTTGTGTTGGTCTGCGAAAACCGCCACTCGTGCCTTTCATGTCGCTCAAGCCTCCACAAATCTCCACTCATCTCCAGCCTCTCATAGCTATCATCCAAATACGTACGACTGGGTCTTCCAACTCCTCCGATGCCCACAGCAGCTCAGCTGAAACTATCACGTACTAATCTCCCAAGGGCTGTGCGAAAGAAATGTCCATGCCACACCCCTTTCATCTTTATCTCGTCTGCATATGCAATTTCATTAAGGTATCATTTTTAACCCATCCTTTCATCTAAATCTTAATATTCCTCTTAAGCCTCATTCTGAAATCGAAAAAATACTCTTGAGATAGATTCAAAGTCACACTCTGATCCGTATAAGTAGAGCAATATAGGATCGCACACTATACAACAAGGACAACAATTTATCAATTAATAAAACTGACACAATTCTGTTACAAACGAGAACGAGAATTCCCACCTCAACACGTTTTTGATTAAATGAAGAATTACATATCCCAATTTCTCTACTTTCGAAAGCAATTTAGCGAATTAGCAAGGATAATGGAGCTCTTAATTCACATTCAATAAAAACGGGCATCACTTCAATAACCAAGTGATGGATTTGCTTGCTGCTATTTTCAGTGTATCTGACAGCCACGATACGTTGCGGAATTTTAGAACAAGAGAATATATTCAAATTATTACCCTAATTCTTATTTCTCCCTGTTAAGTGCGATCTCAACAGCTAATACTACACAAGGAAGTCAGGTTGATTACCCTGCTAAAACAATTAGAAAGCCAAGAAACAAACCTATATTCTAACATTCTCACTGGAAAACTGGCAGCATCATGTGTCTTATGGTCTGAAAAGGTGTGAAATGAACACAAGCAAAATACCGCCATCTTGTAAGTCGTCTGGTGACAAGATGGTACCCTACGCCTTCATATAATAAATTTGCCAGAGAATGATACTCTCGAACTTCAGGCCGTCAGTTAATCACTTTAAAAATTCCATAAATGCAAGTGAATTACCTGACTGCAAATTAACCTCTAATAATAATAATAATAATAATAATAATAATAATAATAATAATAATAATAATAATAATAAATTTTACTTCAGGTCAATGCTATATACATGGAATATACATAAAAGACAATAACATAGACAATCTAGATAGATACATGAGATAACATGTGAAATATGATAAATCGGCAATATCCACACCGTTGCTGAAGAAGAATAAAAAAAATAGTATTCATAATAAAGGTAATGACGTAATACTATTTAGAATAGTAGTTTAAAATGATAACAATTATCAAACAGATTGCACACAGTTAGTTTCCAGCATGGGACTTTAGGTGATTGAAGTAGTCAGGTGCAGAAGGCTAAATAAAAAAATTGGAAATAGCAAAAGTCTACAATGATAATAATCACATTAATAATAGTAAGAAGAAAATACCAATAATAACAATAACCACAGAAATGAAATAATAATAATAATGATGATAATAATAATAATAATAACACATGAATATTAAGGGAAATATAGCCAGTAACTACAGGCCTATCACCTGCCTACCAATAATGTGGAAGTTACTAACAGGTATCATCAGTGAAAGGCTATACAACTACCTAGAGGAGACAAATACCATCCCCCACCAACAGAAAGGCTGCAGAAGGAAGTGTAGGGGCACAAAAGACCAGCTCCTGATAGACAAAATGGTAATGAAGAACATTAGGAGAAGGAAAACCAACCTAAGCATGGCATGGATAGACTATAAGAAAGCCTTCGATATGATACCACACACATGGCTAATAGAATGCCTGAAAATACATGGGGCAGAGGAAAACGCCATCAGCTTCCTCAAAAATGCAATGCGCAACTGGAATACAATACTTACAAGCTCTGGAATAAGACTAGCAGAGTTGAATATCAGGAGAGGGATCTTCCAGGGAGACTCACTGTCCCCACTACTCTTCGTTACTCTTCGTAGTAGCCATGATTCCCATGACAAAAGTACTACAGAAGATGGATGCCGGGTACCAACTCAAGAAAAGAGGCAACAGAATTAACCATCTGATGTTCATGGACGACATCAAGCTGTAAGGTAAGAGCATCAAGGAAATAGATACCCTAATCCAGACTGTAAGGATTGTATCTGGGGACATCAGGATGGAGTTTGGAATAGAAAAATGCGCCTTAGTCAACATACAAAAAGGCAAAGTAACGAGAACTGAAGGGATAAAGCTACCAGATGGGAGCAACATCAAACACATAAATGAGACTGGATACAAATACCTGGGAATAATGGAAGGAGTGGATATAAAACACCAAGAGATAAAGGACACGATCAGGAAAGAATATATGCAGAGACTCAAGGCGTTACTCAAGTCAAAACTCAACGCCGGAAATATGATAAAAGCCATAAACACATGGGCAGTGCCAGTAATAAGATACAGCGCGGGAATAGTGGAATGGACGAAGGCAGAACTCCGCAGCATAGATCAGAAAACCAGGAAACATATGACAATACACAAAGCACTACACCCAAGAGCAAATACGGACAGACTATACATAACACGAAAGGAAGGAGGGAGAGGACTACTAAGTATAGAGGACTGCGTCAACATTGAGAACAGAACACTGGGGCAATATCTGAAAACTAGTGAAGACGAGTGGCTAAAGAGTGCATGGGAAGAAGGACTAATAAAAGTAGACGAAGACCCAGAAATATACAGAGACAGAAGAATGACAAACAGAACAGAGGACTGGCACAACAAACCAATGCACGGACAATACATGAGACAGACTAAAGAACTAGCCAGCAATGACACATGGCAATGGCTACAGAGGGGAGAGCTCAAGAAGGAAACTGAAGGAATGATAATAGCGGCAAAAGATCAGGCCCTAAGAACCAGATATGTTCAAAGAATGATAGACGGAAATAACATCTCTTCCATATGTAGGAAGTGCAATACGAAAAATGAAACCATAAACCACATAGCAAGCGAATGCCCAGCACTTGCACAGAACTAGTACAGAAAGAGGCATGATTCAGTGGCAAAAGCCCTCCACTGGAGCCTGTGCAAGAAACATCAGCTACTTTGCAGTAATAAGTGGTACGAGCACCAACCTGAGGGAGTGATAGAAAACGATCAGGCAAAGATCCTCTGGGACTATGGTATCAGAACAGATAGGGTGATACGTGCAAATAGACCAGACGTGACGTTGAGTGACAAACTCAAGAAGAAAGTATCACTCATTGAATCCGCAATACCATGGGACACCAGAGTTGAAGAGAAAGAGAGGGAAAAGATGGATAAGTATCAAGATCTGAAAATAGAAATAAGAAGGATGTGGGATATGCCAGTGGAAATTGTACCCATAATCATAGGAGCACTAGGCAAGATCCCAAGATCCTTGAAAAGGAATCTAGAAAAACTAGAGGCTGAAGTAGCTCCAGGACTCATGCAGAAGAGTGTGATCCTAGAAACGGCGCACATAGTAAGAAAAGTGATGGACTCCTAAGGAGGCAGGATGCAACCCGGAGCCCCACACTATAAATACCACCCAGTCCAATTGGAGGACTGTGAGAGAGCAAAAACAAGAAAAAGAAAGAAAAAAAAATAATAATAACTGATTGTGAAGATGACACTTCATAATTGCAAAAATGGAGATTAAGTATTTAGATCTTCTTACCTCACAGTTCTTAGGATGCTTTGTATGAGCGAATTGCTGCTGTTGCTCAGTCGGGTAATCAGATAGGTATTGTTCGCTTTGCAATGATTTTTAAGTCATCCTGGCGGTTTTCTATGAACATCTGCGGGGCGGAGTGGTGCCGAAGAGTGTAAGTTAAGCTTCTCAGGATGTCATTGTGAATAATATTAGTGTATGATGTCTCATGGTCTCTCGGGTGTAGTTCGTCCAAAGGGAACACCCATAAATACTGTAGCAGTACGAGCGGAGGAGCAGCAGTTTCGTGTCTGGGTGACACAAAGCAAACCTCCTTGCAATCATCTCTCCAGTTGCACATAGCACATATCTGACGCAATTGTAGCAATTGCAATGGGACGATAACTCCCAGAGTCAACTGCATCCTTTTGCTTATTTGTGATTAATGGTATTAAGTGAACTGAGAGTAAGGGGCCTAGGAGAAACTGGTGAATTATGCACACAATGAACAGAGCAGCAAGCAAAATGTAAATTATCGGGTGGAAAAATTTGGAAGCTTCTGCAGGAAGACCATCGTAGCCGGGCGATTTATTATTAGGTAGGTTGTTTACGGCATCGCTGATGTTACCTGCTTAATACGATCGGCGAAATGAAATTGAATGTTACCAGTAAGGAGGTGATTCACATCCCTTCAGGAGTCTTGATCGTTTATGGCTTTATGCACTCCAGTATAGTGCTGAAGTGATCGCCCCGAATTCGGCTTATACTCTCTGTGATAGCTTTTTAGTTTTGGGATTTAGGCATTGAATGTCTTTCCAAATACGAGGATAATGGCAGGATTCTAATTTTCCAGACCTTGCATCAGCTCTAAGTTGCTTTTCATTTATTCTGCAGTGCTTAAGAGCATGTCTGGACTGCTCTCTCGCCTGTCTCATTAGTAATACAAAGTGTCCTTCCCTCGGGCGACCATTTTGCCTCCACAGTATGTTATGACAGTTTCCTTGAGGAAATCTAAAGCTAGCTGTGCCGGAGGGAAGCATAGCGGAGATTACGTTCGAACAGAATTCTTTCAGATCTCTCCTGCGGTGGTCATTTCTGCTTTTTGTGTTAATGCAAAGTAAGACGTCTGCAGTTTGAACTATTGACCGCAACCTGTTTTCCGTGGTTACCCTAAAGTATCAGGTTTTCTGCTGGTTCTTAAAATCCAAGTTAACAGCAGGTTGGCGATCGGTTAAGGGGTTCACGGTAGGAAGGGATGGGGTACTGAGTGACACCGTAAGGGGATGTGATCGTAGCCCGTTGCAAGATCGTAGCAAAAGTTGCAGGTTACAATAGAATCATGAAGTGGCGGAGACGTGATGCAGTGGTCCAGCCAGGAGGTTGTAATCGAGTCCGTTCTACAGGGTGTCCCATAAGTAACCGGGCACTTACTTGTACATAGCAAAATCTAATTTAATATCACATTTAAGGGTGTCCCATAAGTTACTGGGCAATGTTTATATTCAGATTTACAGTCTTTGGTTTATGTTTTTTACGGTAATCGCCAACGGGCTTGTTTTAAACACGCCGCAAAGGTGGATACTAACCGGGTTAAAATCCTTGACGGTCACTATCTAGGAGAGATGCCATAATAACAAACAGGTTAAAAATGATTCAATGACCATTAGTGGAGAACGAAATTTTGGCCAATAGTGGATTAACGTAACAAGCATCAGTTAGAACACCAATAAGTTAATTAACCTCTATTTAACCTAGTGGTGATGTGTGTGCGATAAGTTACTGATGTGTGTTTATACCACCCGAATAAGTTGAAAAAATTCTTCTGTAACCGGGACAACTATACAGTACATAGAATATTCTGCTTATTCTTAGAAGTATATCTACCATGAAAATAAAAAGTTCCAATAAGAAGGAATACAATGAAATGAAAAACACGAATTAAAAGACTGCAGAATAAAAAAAAGAGGAAACGTAAACATCTGCGTCGTGCATTCTGATCTAGACCTCCGTCTGCCAAGTGACACATTCAATCCTATAAATTACCTTTAAAGAAGCTCTAACACCGCAGATGACATATGAGACCGCATCTTGCGCAAACGCTTACCAGTGCAGAGAGAAGAAAATACATCTTTTGTTTTATAAAACAAAAAAATGATTTAACCGCACGAAGTTCGTGTCAATTAGAGAACAAAGTTACTGTACACACATAATGTATCACAACTAAGATGACAGTGACAAAAGTAATGCGGACATTTCCTTACGTCGTATCATAGTTGTGGTCGCATCACATGTGAAACAGCATCTAACGAAATCTTTTGCCACACGGTCACTTTGCTTGGAAGTCTTCCGAGCAACCCTCAGGGTTTGCGTCTTGCGTCGCATGAGAAAACAACATAATCTGTTGCCGTGAGGAAGAAACAATAATACCAAGTGAAGGTATGAATATATCGCCATGAAGTCTTCAACAATGCTACTTTAATAATTAGTGGGAAGATATGTTAAACGGAACAATGAAGCTGTATCGCAGACGTAAGTTGTATGTATCCCTGCATTTTTCAATGTTCCTTTTCAGTAAAATTATATATATATATATATATATATATATATATATATATATATATATATATATATATATATATATATATATTGCTGATGGTAAACCCAAACCCTTTTCCCAAGCAAACCCTTCAGCCTTTAGTATTTCTATTTTAATAGAAATTCATTCTACTCATTTTAATCAAAGTATGGCTCTCTCTCTCTCTCTCTCTCTCTCTCTCTCTCTCTCTCTCTCTCTCTCTCTCTCTGGGGAAACTATTTTAATCCTCTTTCCTTGTTCGAGTGAACTGCCGGCAGACCTTAATTCCAGGCGCGGACCCGGGAGAAATGCTAAATCCTTGCCTAAGGCCAGTCAGCTAGGAGCGCGACACAGGATCGATCTCGTGGGTGTCGCCATCTTGGCCACGAGGCCGTCATACCCGGGGGGAGATGTCGACTACCGCCACCCGGGTGCAAGAATCTTCATAATCCAGGGAGTTTATGAAAGGCCTGGAATCGGCAGACTCGCTAAGTATGGGCTGCTCTGAGAGCAAGAGGCCGTGCTGGCCTCTTAGAATTTGTCGGACGTTGTCCAGGACACAACTGTCCTTCTCCTTTGGTCTCTGGAACCCCACCTTAAGCTTGTGGCTGCGGGCTAAGCAGTATATATCTTAAACGAGTTTATATATATATATATATATATATATATATATATATATATATACTTATATATATAATACATATATATATAATACATATATATATATATATATATATATATATATATATATATATATATATATACACAATAAACTCGTTTAAGATATATACTGCTTAGGCCCGCAGCCACGAGCTTAAGGTAGGGTTCCAGAGAGCAAGGGGGAAGCACAGTTGAGTCCTGGACAGCACCCGACAAATTCTAAGTGTTTTGTATATGAGGGAACAGTTTGTTAGCGATGGCTTGGAGGAATAATTGTTCTTTTGCACTAGAGTGAGAGTGTCGAGGGAACTAAGAATTATAGATACAACGTCAATAAGTTTGCCGGGGAAATTGTGTGAGGTGTAGGTATTTGGTTCAGAAAGTAAGAGAAAAGACTAAAAGATTAACTGAATAGCTGCGTGGGTTTGGACAAGGGAGTCATATGAAAATAAAGACAAAATATGCTTCATACAAGGATCTTGAATAGATGATGGTATAATCGGTAGCGAAGCAATGCATAAGTTGTTGACTATGTAGTGTATAGATGAGTTGATAGTGATTGAAAAGTTTTAATGATAGATCTGAAGCAAGAGTCAATAATGACTCATTTGCTGTGATATCTGTATGGATTGGAATCTGTGAAGAGTCAGAGAAAGGTCAATAGATGTTTGTGTTGTACAAAGTTGTGGTATAAGAAATGGGATAAGTAAAATGCGGATTGGCTAATTTCTGCAGATAATGCAGAGCTGATGGGTTGAGATCAGTGATGTCCTGTATCTTTGTTCAATATACAGTATCTTTAACATAACCCCATAGAAAAAAGTCCCGGGGAGTGATATCTGGTGAACGAGGAGGCCAAGGAATTGGGTCATCCCTTCCAGTCCACCGATCTGGAAATGTTTGATTTAGGAACCCATGAATATGCAGTCCGTTTTCTTGAGGAGTAGTTATTTTTTAGGGGATCATTTAACAGTACCTCTTCCATCAACAGGGTACCTGATATACACAGATGCAATGTGAATAAAAACCTTGATAACTGCTGAGTACATATATATATATATATATATATATATATAGATATATATATATATATATATATATATATATATATATATATATATATATCGAGCTACAATGTCCTTTAATATCTAATTCGCTCTACTACACTATCGCGGTAGTGTAGTAGGTAAAAGCTTCACTGTCGTTCCTGGATTTGAAAGGATCCTGGGATCGCGCCCCGATCCAGGCAAGTCTATTATCGAGAAAAAATTCCCCTTCGGTTAAGCATATATGAAAATATATTAATTCCGAGGTAGAGCGAATTAGATATTAAAGGACATTGTAGCTCGATATATGTATATGAATCACGGAAAAGAGTGATATGACTTATATATATGTAAGGCCTAGGGTTTTTGATTAATAATATATTGTCCATGTGTTCTCAGGGACCTATGGAATGTGGAGAACAGTGTAGAGGTAACGACCCGAGAGTAGCTGAACAAAGAGTTTCTAGGGGTGGCGTGAGATAAAAATGCTTAGTTCAACAAGTCAATGCTGAGTTTATGAACTCTTCTTAAAGTGCCTTTGTGAAACTGGATGCAGCTAGAACCATGAGGCGCTATCGAACTGTGTGTTCGTATGTGCGTGTGCGCCTCTTTCTGTTAAAAGTGTCATACCCAAGCCTATGGGAGGATTTTGACAAGAGGGCTTCAAGTCACAGGCAAGATGACGTGGCATTCGCCGGGAGTTTTTTATTAACAGTGTTTTAGTGTCCGGTTGTTTGGGTAAGTGTTGAAGTGCTTTAGCCAAAGAGTGGCTTATTATCTGTTTGACATTTTTGTGATGATATCCAATATTTAAACCTCTGTCTGTCAATCTTGAGTGTGTACTTACCGGGATGTGTTCTGTATCTTTGAAACAGACGATTCTGGAATGCCGGGGGACAAAGAATTCCCAGAGGGGTGTAGACTTTTTTGGTGACCAGACATGTTACATTTACGGGTTTTTTTGAGTTAGTCTGTAAGACTGGATTACTTGATTGATTGATTTATTTATTAGTTGTTAATAAACGTTAATGTTATGATGCAACTCTCTCATTTTCATTACCTGTTAGAATGGAGAGGAAAGAGGTGGAGAGAGAGAGAGAGAGAGAGAGAGAGAGGAGGGAGAGAGAGAGAGAGAGAGAGAGAGAGAGAGAGAGAGAGAGAGAGAGAAGCTGTGTGTGTAATGTTGTGTGTGGTTTGCCTTCCGTTTCGTGTCACGCTTACCTTATGAATAATGGGGGGGGGGGGAAATCCCCCCATTTACAGTGGTGGCAGGCGGTTAAGAGGGGGTATAAAAGTTTTTCTTTCTTTTTTTATGCCTAGGAACGCCAATGTAGAGATGGGTGGCCAGTTAGAAAATAAAAGGGGTTATGGCTTAGCGATAGTTTTCGAACGACAAAGCTTTGTGGGATTGTGGAAAATTGTTAAATTGTTGGATCTCAGTTGCTAAGTGAAAAGGGGTAGAGAAAATATCCGTCCGTGGGATGGGGGGATGAGGAAAGAAATTTCTATTTGGGTCATCAAATTTGCTCGTACCGAGATTCTTCAGGGCGGGAGTCGTGAGAGCAACTCAGTTTGGTTTGTAAGTGACAGTTGCTAGGTGTCATCTAGCCGATCGCGTTTGTATTGTGCCGACGAGATTTACGTGTTTTACGAGAATTTCGAGTTCTTTTTTTTCCCATTATGGAGTGGTAAGTGTTAAACTATTGTTTTGAAGGAGTGGGTTTTTTTTTTAAATATTTCAGTGAAATGGGATTGGTTCAAGAGGTCAACAATTTTTCTTGTCTTTGCCCCATAGTGACGTGTTTTCTTTATTTGCATGTGTTTATAATAGACGTATGCATTCGTCTTTGTTTAAAACATAGGGGTGTATTTTTCTATGCATGTGAACTGTGCTTAGATAGGCATATCTGGCTTAGAGACACAGCGGCCACAATTTTACGGGCTCAGCACATTTCTGCAGAGAGGCGCGTTGCATTGCAAGGGTACTGGCATCCCTCGGGGTGATAGTTGCATGGAGGGTAGTACTGGCCTCCCTCAAGAGATGGTGCAGGGGAGGGTACTAGTGTATACCTTGGGAGGGGGTCCTCAGACACTGTTTAAGGGGAGATGGGGGTACTACTGTGTATGCCTCGGGCTGTTCTGTCGCTTGACTGAGGGGTTGTTCTCAGGGGGGGAGAAACCTTTTTTTTCTCATTGGGGGTGAACTCCTTTTTTTTCTTTGTGTTGGGGATGGATTTGGCCTTGACATTGGATGCTAAGATATCAGCTGATTGATTAGTTGATGAAGTGAAACGCCCGTAGAGTCTTTTTTTTTAGAAAAGAGATTTTTTTTTTTTCTCCCTTGGATGAAGAGAAAAGGAAATAAAAAGAGATTTTTCTTTTCCGTGAATACGGGGAAAAGTAGTTAACATGCACGGGATGTGTTATATGTTTCTTTGTGCCTTGAAAGACACAAATATAAGGGGGATACACAGATTATTTTTTTTATTGTGTTGGAGAAATTACTTTGAAATGCCGATGATTGGTGTTGTATCTGTGTTCTGTGGCAATAGTGTTATGTCATGGTGTATGCTGGAGAAATTGTATAACATAAGATTCAGCATTACTGTTGTATGCTATTTTGAATTTCACCCTTACTTGAGATCTTTGCAAGAGAATTATTGCTATGGAGAGTTATTATTATTATTAATAATTGTTATACTTGAGATGTGTCATGGGAGGGTTTGCTTAAGTATAATTATCATTACGGGAGAATTGTTTTACGAGAGATTTGTTGAGATATTTCATGGGAGATTATTCTATAATTATTCAAGGAGAATTATTACAATGAATTAATGGGAGAAGTCTTGGGTTAATTGATTGTTGAGTTTTTGTAACTTAGGAGAATATTTCAGTGATTCACTGGGATGAGTTTTGCTGAATCTTGATGAATCTGACTGAATCTTGGTGAATTGTGTTGAATCTTGCTGAACTTTTGCTGAATTTTTGGAGAATGGACAAGCATTAACATTGGTGATATTTTTTGTACTGATACTGATGATTTTGATAATAGCAATTTTTTTGGGGGTGATTTTGTGATAATGATATTTCTGATACTGATTTTTTTTATACTAATACGTGGGTGCCGTAATGCTATCAAGGGAGGTGAAATCTTTTTTGAATTTGGGAGGAACTAACGACACATTTTAGTTTTTTTTTCTTTTTTTTATGAGTTCAGCAGATAATTGCTTGACATCTAGTGAGTTACGGGAGATAGTGAACAAGGCCGTTGATTTTTCTTTTATCCTTTTTTGAAAATTAGCCATCGCTGACACAAGTTTTTTTTTACCAAGGGTGAATTTGAATTTATTTTTTCTCTCCAGTTGGTGTGAATATTTTTTAATGTCTCAGTTCATGACTTAGAGTCATTGTTAGGGAACGTGTTTTTTTTTCTCTGGATATTTGTGTTCCAGAAACTGTGAGTTTTCTTGCACAATGCCTTTGTTGTATTTGTGACAACTTTGTGAGCGATAGGAAACTTGGCTAAGTTTTCTAGTGGCTTATGTTGTAGTGCATATGGAGAAGTCTTGGCTAAGACACTGTGAGTTGGGAGTTCTGTTATAATGAGTTGTGGCACATTGGTGATTTTTTCTAGAATTTTCTAGACAGTTTTATTTGCCGAGTTTTGCTTTTTTTTAGCAATTATGCTAAATGGAGAGAGTTTTTTATAGTTTTTGACTATAACATTGAGTTATTCTCTGGAGAATTGGAGTTAGAATTGAGATATATTATTTTGGAGAGATAATTGGAGGTATATATTATTTTGGAGTTATAATTTGAGATATAATATATGGGAGATATATTTTTGGCCATTTTTGATATTTGCCAATGTGGTGAGAGCTATCTTTAGTTCAATTATTTTGCAGCCATCTTTGTTGCAAATGGAGACACATATTTGGAGATTATGGGGCAATATTTGTGAGAGTGTGAGTTAGTTGCCTTGAGTGCACATTTTTTTGGAGATATATTTTTTGGAGCCTTGTTTTGTTCCACATGGAGTTATTGGGGAAATAGAGGTAAATATTTTGTATTTGCCGAAATAGAGGTGATTATTCTCTATTCCTGGATTGGTGTCTTTTTACTGACATGGGGCTATTGGAGAAATAAGAGAATAATATAAGGGGGTTGGTTATTAACCAAATGGAGGAAATATTTTTATAACCGGAGTGGTGTTATTATTAATATGGTGTCTCATAATGGAGTTGGAATTAATCTTTGGCGGGTGACCTTTTTTTTGTGGTTATGGGAGTTTTTTTCGAGACAAGAGGAGATTTCTGTGGTTCTCTTTTTTGATTTCGTGACTATTTAGAGGCGAATGGCATTACTGCATTACGAGTCATTTGGAGATGTGTGCATTTTTAATATTCACAAGTGTGTTATTTTTGGAGGCATATAATTTTGGGCAAAGTCATGTTGAGAGAATAAGTCTTTGAGACAAATTTTTGAACACATTAGTCATATCCTGGAGTTTCCAAACTTATGTGTCTGACTAGACAATTTTTATGCTACTGTCTGAGCATACGTCCGCAGGCGATTTTTCTGCTGACAAGCGATGTGATGAGCCGTGTGCTGACTTTTTTCCTCTGATGATGATAGATCAGAATTTTTGCAATATCTGGAAATGTTGACAATAGCATTTCACGAAAGCGCATGTGTGAGAGTTTGCTTTCTGGCAAATTCCATGGAGCATTTCTTGGGAAAAACGCGGGAGTTATGCATATTATACATGTATTATGTATTTTGTGATTGGGGAAATCTTCTTGTGATTATCCTTTTTTTTTATTATTTTTCTTCCTTTTCCATGAGAGATATAATTTGGGGATTGAGCTTAAGTAACATTTCTTTTTTGGACGGGAGATCTGATTTTACCGGGAGATGTAATTTTTCGAGGGTTGTTACTTACGTAAAAGGGAGTTTGACATTAAGTCTCATTGTGATTAATTATTGAGCAGTAAAGGGGTTTTTGCTGTTAAACATTGGAGATTTTTTTTTTTTTACTGATTTTGTGGGTTGTTCAAATATCAGAGTTTGAGAGAACATTTTTTTGGGTCTGGGTGTGTTACGTGATTCTTTTTTTTTTTTCCTTGAGTTCGTTACGATTTTTTTTCTTCTTTTTTTTTCTCTTGTGAGCACATTCGAGTTTGAAATGTGAGTGCAGAATTTCGTGGAGTTGCTGTGATTTCTGAGTTGTGTGTGCACTGATGTGTGAGTTTGGAGAATTGAGTTGGAGAACTTGATGTTTTTTTTTTTCTTAGAGAGTTATGATAATGACTTATGATTTAGTAGTCATATTAAGGGAGTTAATTGGGAGACGTTCAGTTAGTATTTCTGACCTTTTGAGATCATTGTTTGATAGAAGTAGTATGTCTGG